>NC_043957.1:49442235-49592235 GCF_902148855.1 Sphaeramia orbicularis | reverse complement strand
CTAACTTTGTACTCCTTAAAGGGGTTTACATATTTGCTTGGAGATATTGCAGTAATTTTAAAACTTCAAGTTATTCCAGTTGGCTCATTTGACTAGATTTATTCTGTTTTACATTCTCTGAAGAAAAAAACTTCAAAAATGTCATGTAATTTATGTGAAAGCTGAGGTTTACAGATGTTTTATAACACTGCAAAGGGCTTTCATGCCATTCACTTGTAACAGTGAGAAAATAAAATCAATACAGTCAAGTTCACTGCCAACAACTGCTTGAATGATTTCTTTTAATGCAGAGATGGTTTACAAGGAATATTATAAACTTCAAGTGTGCCAAATGTGTCTAAAACATGCAATATGCCTTAACTAATCAGGCATATTGGTTAAGTAAGGACGATAAGCATAACATTTCAACCTACAATTCTTAAAACTGAACAAACTAAATATCCACCAACCTTAAATCATGGCAGCATATGTCAGTGCACATCTTGTCTGGCAAGTACAGAAATGTATAAAAGTTCAACTAACAACTCTTAAAACGTAACAAAACTTTAAATATCCACCAAGCTTAAGTCACATCAACATACCTTAGTGCAAATCTTGTCTGGCAAGTGCAAATACAGGCTAGGATGTCACTCACACAAGACCAAATCCTGTCTGGCAACTGTAAATACAGGCTAGGATGTCACTTTTAAAAGATGCGTAATCCTTGTAGTGCCCTGGGATGCGCAACGTCTCGAAGCAGGTGGAAGCTGTGGGGCATCTACCCATGACTACCTCTACACAGAGACTTGTTGGTAGAATCTCCCATCCAGTCCAGAATTTGACCAGATTGGTCAATTCAGTTAGTGTTGCTATGGAGTAGATTAAAATGGATTAAATAATGAGCAAATATCAACAAAAAAATTAATACATATGATTTTGCTGGTCATCAGTAGATTAACTGTGGCAGTAACTGCTCAATAGAAGACTAATAAAACCCTTTATATAAGTTGTTCAAATAACAGTAATGTTTTGCACAAGACCAGTTAGACTACTGACTATTGAGCTGAAAACAGCAACATGACAAATTTATTAAAAAAAAAAAAAAAATCCAAGACCTGAAGTTTATGTTAACTATTTAAACAGTTAAGTAATTTTTATACAAACAGACAAATAATATTGAAAGTAGCACTTCCAAGTGTACTCTGTAAACCTACCATTAGCAATGAATTGTCGAAGATAACCAGACATGCGGCATTTGGTGTCAACTGAATAATCCTCATCATCCTCATCCTCACGTGGCCAAGTGATGCGCTGAAGAAGTACCTATATTGAAAAAATAGCATGGGAAAGGCTTCAATCATTTTTGCATCTTTGACATCCTTCTATTGCATATCACTTGCACTCTTTTGTAGTTGTTTAATCAAACATCACTTGTTGGTACTTTTTGAAAGTCTGTTGATTCTGGGTTACGTGATAATATGTATGAAGTAAGAAATAAAACAAAAAAGATTGAAAATAGACAGTAATAGATGCTGACCAGGTATGAACTATAATATTGGACAGTATTCAACGAAGGCATACTATGAAGAAAACTTTACAAGATCATAGTAAATTAAATTTACCTCGGGGCTGAAATTTCCTTCTCCCCGTTTTGGAAAAAGGATGGCCACTGTATCAGGTCTTTGAGTCAGTACTGTCCACATTGGGGTTTCTTTAAGACCTCGTCTCAGCTGCTTAATTTGTCTCGTAACACGTCCGATGACCTGTTAATAATAATAATGATGGATTAGATTTATATTGTGCTTTTCTATTAACACATACTCCAAGTGCGTACAATGGATCCATTATTCAGTCACACTCTCATTCTCACTCTGGTGGTGGTAAACTACATTTGTATCCAAAGCTGCCCTGGGGCAGACTGACAGAAGGGTGGCTATTAATACTAATAAGACAAATGGCTGAAAACATAAGAGTCTTTATCCTAAAGCAAGTAATGAGGCTCTTACTCCAGCAGGAGGAGAAGAAAGGAGGAGTCATAGGTGAAGAAACAACAGTCAACAGCAGTGTATATTCAAAACTTTCCCAGAACCTTCTGTTAATTTCAAATATTTTCAGGCCTGAAAGACTGTTCTAATTTCACAATTTTTCCTGGACTTTCATAACTGTGGGAACCCTGTAATAGGGAGTGTTCTCCTGCTCACTAATAAAATTCCCTGCATTTGCAATATTGCAGATCTCCCACCATCTGTTATTACTATCAACCGTGACATTCCTCCCCCCCTTGGGAATAAATAAACCAGGAAATGTGTAACAATTCAACGTTGTCAAACAGATTTTATGTTTTTAGCCATGAGCATTTATAACCCATACATCACTCGCATGATAAAAACAAAAAACAAGAATTGCCACATCTAACTTAGGAAACAGACATTTCTCAAATTTTACTCACAGCATGGATCAATAGTTTTTCAAAAAGCCATTTCCTGTTGTTCTCAGTCAGGGAAGGGAAGTCCCAGGCATGGGCTAAATCCTGGACACTTACTGTATCCTCTGAGAGTTTGGATTCCCCTTCAAGCTTCAAGACAGAAGGAAGCAAATCAGGAAACAGATAAAGATGTGTAAAGCTCCATACTATATACACTTGTAAAAAGTACTGAATATAACACAGTACAGAGTGGAACAGTGAGTCCAATAAGCTCCACCTTCTATTTTATTTATAGATAACCAGCATTTGAGCTGCTCAATAATAAGGATTTTTTATATATATATTACATTTACATAAATACAAAAGTATTAGAAATCTCATTCACTCCCTCTTCATTTGACAAGCTTAATTTAGCCAAATATAAATGTCACTCATCGAAGACAATGGATACTCAATGAAAGGGTGGCCCAATGGGCATAAAATATAACATGAGAGAAATAACTTAATTTTATTTTCATTAAACATACAAGTGCAATTGTTTCTCTGATGTCCAGGTCTGGACAGTCCTCTAGTGTAACAGTTGCTGTTTCAGGACTTCCACCAAGAAGGACATGAACAACAGCAGGGCTGAATCCCGACAGGCATGGTCCTCCATGAAGAAAGGAGTGGCCTAGCATTCTCCCCGCCACCAAGAACATATCACTTTCCACAAGGAAATGAGAGGCTGAAGGGACTAGATGACCAGGCTCTCCTTCAAAAAGCCGTGTAACATTGGAGTTTGCTGTTCAAGACAGTAAAAACATTAAATGACAACAGAAAACAGGCTTCCTTCCACAGTACAAAGACATTAAGGGTAATATTGCTCTTAATTGCCTCTCGGTATGAATATGAGTGTGAATGTTTGTCAGACGGTATGTGTTAGTTCTGTGATAAACTGGAGATCCTAGTTCTCAACAATACAGGCATTATACATTCAGTAGAGTCTTTTGTACCTTCAGGGTAAAGCAAACATACAAAAAAAACACTATAAACTTGTCGACACATTACTTAAAAACATCTTTAAGCAACTTATAAGAACAGCATTTGCAATAATGCCATACAAATAACATACATACCAAAATTGATGCAAAACCCAGACTTCAGCTTTTCTATACATGTTGACAAAAAAAAGCGAGTTACCCCCTGTCCAATAGCAGTATCACCTGTAACATAATGCAAGATATAATTGAGAGAATAAAGATAAAGAAAATACTTAAAGTAGTTTTTAACAACTATAAATTGAAATTGGAGCTACCTTCAAGTCTGCAATTCAGGGGCCGTCCCCATTCCACATTAGGTCGCTTGTAGAAAGAGATAAGGGCCATATCCTGTTCAGCAGGACTTCTTCTGATGTCCATGCTGAGAAGTAAAGGAGTCTCCACTTCATGAATACGGAGAAAGCTGTCCACACACTGAGATATGGCCTTGGTGGGGTCACTGACAGTTAACCAGCCTAAGAAGAAAAAAATAAAAACATGGTTGTTTATTTATGCTCAACTGTCAAGATAGCAAAAAAAAAAAAAAAAGTAACATGTTTGTTCAAATCACAAGTCAAAGCCATCAAGCCTTACTTAGGCATAAATAAAGTAACACTAGTAATTATAATAAAGATTCATTGACTACAAATATATTAACATGTGAATAAATGTGAGAATTACTCCGGCATTCCAGAGTCACCGAGCTTTAAAGCCTTTGCTGAGATTGAAAAGTATACATAAAATTGTTGTAATATCCAATCACTGCTACGCTCCTTATTATGGTGACTTTTGAAGGTAAACAATTCATAGTGTATATCAAGAAAGAGTAGGTCATGCTTTGTTACATGCCAATTTTTGCTGCACTGTAACACTGTTTACCTTTACCTTCCTGTGTCACTGCTAACTTTGAGCAGCACCTACCATCTGTGACTGCTGCACATGTTCCTGATGGGCCAGGCATTGCGGCTTGCTCTTCCATAATGACAGTGCTTGCATGCATCACTTCATTTCCTGCACTACAAACATAACATTTTGTGTGTTATAGTTGTGCTGCATGTTAAAGTGTAAAACAATTGCTGATGAGAGAAAAAAAAACTAACAGTAAAAAGTAAATGGCTACCTTTCCCCACATGAAGAAGCATGTGCCTCAATAAAGTCAGTGGGAAACATTTTTGTGCAGACAGGACATTCCTGCATATCTGCTGCTGAGAAATTGAAGTTACAAGCAAAAAATGACTATTATTTTCAAACAAACTGTCTCTGAATGTATTTTGTTTATTACTATATTATGTGCTAACAAATCTTAAACAGAGAATTCTTACATTTGCTCTCTTCCGGGTCTCCACTATCCACATTAATCAGGTTATCATCACTGCCAACATGAATAACATCACAAGACTTGATGTGCTCTGTCAGGAGTGGAAGGGGAACTGCTGCTTCACACTTTTGACATGTGGATTTTGGCATGTTTCTAAAGGCGTCGTCAGTTAATGGAAGGGAATTTGTGCTAAGCTCTTCTTGAATAGGGGCGATGTAAAGATTTTTACCCCCACGACTTGCAGCCTTCAAGAGCTTGCCTGTATAGCCAGTGTCGTCAGGAGCCACAAGAGAGAGTTTTCGGCTACCCCATCCACCTGTAGAAAATATTGCAGAGGAAAACTAGATTGTGAAGTCTCAACAGTTCATTAGGTATATATCATATCTAGAAGGTCAGTCAAAGCAACTAAACTTCTTGTCTGACTGCAGTCCAGACTGAAGTCGTCACCTGTTTTTATACTTGACTTACAAATATAAAATATAATTACTACAAATAAACAACTAGTTAGCAGTTGCTGATATGCATTTAGACAAACTAATAAACATTCACAAAAAATTCTCAAATAATAGCCTACATGAATAAACCTAATAATAAATGTACAGAGATGAGTTTGAAGAGAATATTTTAAAGTTTGACATAGGTGTCTGTTAGAATGAGGTAACAGTGTGTTGCATAATGTGCAGTTCGCTACTGCATATGTACTTTTTTTTAGATGAATGAGCAACACCAACACACAAATTTGTGTTGGCCTACCTGAGGATGTGTAAAGCAGCCACCCGCCAGTAACTGTCCCCAGTTTTGGGAATAAAACTTTGAGGGCATCACATAACTGTAAGGGAAAAAATCATACAAGTGTAACCTCCAAAAGAGAATCAAAACTCATCATTCAAATCAGAAATAGCACTCATCACACTGCATGACAAGTAAGCTAGGTTTCATTCACTCAATCCACAATCTATGGATTTATGTGTCAGTGAGGTACTTTGGATATACTGTTGTCCTCAAAATGGAAATAATTCTAAGTAATAATTACCACTAACCCATAGTTTTGTTGCTTTTACTTGAGCAAACATAATTGTATCTTTGGTTCTACAAAAACCTTACTTGAGATGTGTGCATACAATAAATGAACATAGTTGTTTTTCATGAACATCACAGTATATCAGAATATAATATACAATATACGGATTCAATTTTTAAAAAAATAACTGCATGATACTACCTCTTCATGTGTTGTGCTCTCATCTAGATGAGCAGTCCTACGACCCAGCCCTGCCTGCAAATGGATGATTTGTTCCTGCTCTTTTGGAGTTTTCTCAAACTGCTTTGGCAGCAAGTAGAAGGCCACTTCAAGTGGCTTGAATTTCTTGGCAGGAACAAGATTGGCTGCAGGAAAGCGTCTCTTTCCTCGAGACTTTGTAAAAATACCTGGGAAGGACCTATAGAAAATAAAAGTGTTAAAGCATGAACTAACATATTAACTGTTTTTTTTTTACTACACTGAAAGATCATGGACAAATTTGAACATTGTTTTGCATGACATATGAATATAGAAAAACATGGCACTCTACTGTATATTCTCACTAGGTTCCAATAAAGTGCAGTGGGCCATCATTTAGACCTTAAAAACCCATGATATTTTTTTTCTTTACATAAACTAATTTCACATGAGCCTCAAGTGAAATAGGTCTTTCTAAATTTTACTGAATGATCACAAAACATCAGACGCTTTCTTCCAGAATTTACTAACAGATTTTAAAGTTCGCTATACTAGTAAAAAGCAGAGCATGCAACCATACAATGTCTATTACTCACTGTAAGTAGCAGGAAGAATGCTCCCTTTGCCAAAATATGTAAACACAAGGCTGGCATTAAAAATAGGATGTATCCTTTCAGTCTTTACCTGGTCATTTCCATTTGCACAGAGGGTCTTTCTTGCTGATAGGCTATACCACCATGGTGACCTCCCTGCCTCTGTTCTCTGCAGGATTGTATCCAAGAATATTTATTAACCATAGATGAATCTAGAATTTATTGATTAAAGTAAGCCATATGTAGGCCTACATGAATTTGTTGAATACTAAACCTCATGTCTTGATTTGCGATATCACTGCCCTGTTGTCTCCCTGTCGATGCGAGTAACTGCAGTAAGTGCCTGGCTGACTGCATAACATCAGACTGACTTCCCTGTCATCAGAAATACAGCACAGAGTAAGAAGGATCTTACAAATTAATAGCCAAAAGATGATGTTATATGACGGCAAAAAGTTAAACATAATTAAAGTTTGGTTACAGATATATTACTGGCCGTCCATTTGTGCTTTTTTTTTTACCCTCGACCCACGGGCCGCAGGCACTGTCGTCTGTCCGTACATATGTGCTTAGACTTTGCCGAGGACTGATTTGACAGTTTTGGATAAAGTTAAGCTGCCAGTAACTTAACTACCCAGCTTTTGTTACAGTCAGAACTTTATAGCTCCGCTTGAGAAATGCTTGGGAAAATGTAGCTTGTGTGGACGCTACCGAACTATTTAATCATTCATTTTCTGAACCCGCTTTATCCTCACTAGGGTCACGGGGGTCGCTTGGAGCCTATCCCAGCTACATAGGGGCGAAGGCGGGGTACACCCTGGACATTTCGCCAGTTCATCGCAGGGCTACTATTTAGTCAGCTTCTCCGTAGTTTATCTATTTTATTGACTATTTAATCAATAAAATAGATAAACTATGGAGAAGCTGACTGATTAGGAAAACGGCGACGCTACCACCATGCTAATGAGAAATGTAAACTACTAACTTTAACGCCGTTACTTGTGGTGACTTGGCGTGGCTCTGACCGGGCTCTTGGTCTATGGAAAACCAAACCGGTTCTTTGGAGGCATCCGGTTGAAACCAGTTTAGCACTGGCCCTAGCATCGGCACCGAACTAGCACTAGCTTATAATTGGTGGAAAAGGGGTATCACTGCCCAATGCAAATTAATTGCACAGAGATGAAGTTTTACGTGGTTAAACGTTACTAAGATTTAGTACCCAGCTATTGTTACAGTCATAACTTTTATGTCAGTCCGATCATAAGCACTGCCCTACCTTACTGACAATAAACTATGGTCAGTTAGCCTTAGCAATGCTAACACAATTTTAACGAACACCACAGTTCTGTGTAGATACTGTCCAATAGATTCTGTTAATGTGCAAAGTGTCCGTTCGTATGTATCACCGAATCTTACAAAAATACACGACACAAATGCCAAATAAAAGAGTTAATGCACTTACCGAAGCGCCATCATTCGCATCCATAGCGGACCCACGGTAGCACGGGGAGGAGAGCTGATGAAGGAGATCCGCGCTCAGTTCTGGAGGGAACCCACTAGTTGACCTTCTTCCTGCATCGGCGTCACGTGACCAACCTAACGTAACTTGATTGGTTGGCTGTTGGTTCGACTTGAGATAGACTCGATTGCTTATCCTTGGTGTCCCGGATGTTTGATCTGAATTTTTTGCATCTGAATTATTTGCATCTGAATTTTTTGCTTCTGAATTTTTTGCTTCTGAATTTTTTGCTTCTGAATTTTTGCATCTGAATTTTTTGCTTCTGAATTTTTTGCTTCTGAATGTTTTGCATCTGAATATTTTTTATTAAAAATTTATGAACATAGTTGAATTCAGAGCCAAAAAAATTCAGATACTTCATTTCAGTGCAAAAAAAATTCAGCTACTTAATTTCAGAGCAAAAAAATTCAACATTAGATATTCAATGGCTTTTATAATTCAAAATCTGATGAGACAGATTTACTTCCATATTCCTGAAACTTGCGCAAGTGTTCCTCAAATATTCGGGTGACAACTTCTCCCATTCTTCTTTAATAGTATCTTCCAGACTTTCTCGTAATAGTTTTGCTCATAGTCATTCTCTTCTTTACATAATAAACAGTCTTTATGGACACTCCAACTATTTTTGAAATCTCCTTTGGTGTGACGAGTGCATTCAGCAAATCACACACTCTTTGACGTTTGCTTTCCTGATTACTCATATGGGCAAAAGTTTCTGAAAAGGTATGGATAATAGTGTTAGGTATGATTATGACATCAATATATGTTTGGTTTCAAAACAATTGATGTAGTGCCTGCTGAGAAAAAACAACTAAATGTTCATTGTAAATTTTGCTTCCCCACCCTGTACATAAAAGACATGACAAACTGAAGCTGAAACTGAAGCACTGTGGTTCTGTTTATCTGTCAAATGTTCATTGTGGTCAGTTTCAGATGCTGCAGCTCTTTCATAATTCATAGTTTGAGTTCTTGTTTGTTCAGTATTAATTGTCAGCCTTGTAAATCCAAGCTGGACTGACTGTACATATCCTGACCAAAGAAAATCAAATTCTCACTTTGTGCAGTAATCTACACCTGGCTTTTCTGCCTCCGTCCATAATAACATACATTATATAGACTAAATATTGTCTAAACCTAACGTTTATTCAAAACATAGTATAGCAAAATATTACATGATCAAAAACAAATTAATTTTAACAAAAAATTTTTCTTTTTTGAATGTCTGGGGTCGCCACAAATTTGTGATGTTAAAATAGGGTCACGAGCCAAAACAGGTTTGGAACCACTGCCCTAACCGCTAATCGCATGTTTTTTTGTGTGGTGTGAACATACCTGCGGACAGCTTATAATATGTACAGATAACATGCCAATTAAAAGTGGTGCGTTATCTGTACACATTTCGTGATATCACGTTGCATGTAGTCTACTTTTTGTTCTCATACATGCTCTTATTTCTTAGTCTTACTGACATTATCACACTAAAAGGGAGCCGTTTTGGAGATACTTGATATTACTGTTTTGCTTCATAAATTGAGTCATGCATCACTGAACATGGGCCAAAATGATTTTCTAGACATAATTATGCATTTTACTGAGGCAGACACACCTATTTTTCAAAACAGATAGGATACCACAACATGTCCTTGGTGTAAACACTGCATGTTATGATTTTTTTTCAACAAAATGCTGTTATCTTGTGGATCCACAGCTTAAGGTCAGAGTTACCGTCTGTTAATGTTCTAATGATGCTCAGATATTTATGTATGTACTGTATGTATGTATGTATGTATGTATGTATGTATGTATGTATGTATGCATGTATGTATGTATGTATGTATGTATGTATGCATGCATGCATGCATGTATGTATGTATGTATGTATGTATGCATGTATGTATGTATGTATGTATTTATTTGCACATCATAAACAGCAAGAGAAAAATTTAAAAAGAAGAAAAAACAAAACAACAGCATTCAAACAAATATCATCATTGTGCAGGAGAGGATCAAGGCAAAAAAAGGCTTATGTGAATACCTCCCCAGAAATAAACTAAACACAGGAAGAAGAAAAGAAATAAAACAAAGAAAAAAGAAAAAAAAAAAGAATTAAAAATACGGTATAACTTAAATAATAATTTTCTGCTCTGGTTTACAGCTGTATCTGTTATTACATGGAAAAAAATGAGTTCTGCAAACACTGTGACTGGAATAGGTTGTTAAATTGAGACTGAAGATTTTACTTTAGTTCCACAAAATCAGTCAGATGATCTGTAGGCTACATTAACCCTTTCATGCATAGTGGTCACTACAGTGGACAGCTATTCTACAGCTGTTCTCTTGTATATTCATGAGTTTTGTTGTTTTAGTTACAGATCAGCCAACACAGAGGACGTTTACGCACCATCCCACACACTGCAGTTCATACCATTATTGTAATTTTGCTGTTTTTTTTTTTTTGGATCAATTTTTTTTTAAAAATTATTTTCATTATGCATCTCCAAAAGTACAATATACAAAAAAGAAAGAAATTCAAATTTTATGATACAAGATTTTGTGACACACAAAGTCCCCCCCCACCCAAGAACCAATGGTGACCCCATACCAACCCAAGTAACTTTGCTGTTCTTGATAAGCCTGATCTGCAGTAACACGTTTGAGTGTAAACCAATTTCTACTAAAAATTGCGAATATAATAAAAACATCAGATTAGCTGCATTAAAAATGTTCTTATTTCATAGTTTTCACTCAGTATATTACAAATAAATAATATAATATAATATTATATTATATAATAATATAAAATAATATTACAAAGAAAATGGGGGACGCAGCCTTTACTAACTATGCACCAAAGTTATGGAATACAATTCCAAAAGACATTAGAGAAGCCAGTTCACTGAATATATTTAAAACCAAATTAAAAACATTTTTATTCTCATTAGCCTTTGTAAGGAGATAAAAATGGGGTCACAATTCAGGAACCAGGAATGTGGGGTTTTTCATTTTTATTTTATTTTATTGTATTTCTGTTTTTATTTTTTATTTTACTGTATTTCAAATTTCATCTTATTTCTTGCACTTCAAAAATTCTATGTATAATCACATATTTTAATGTGTGCTGCTTTTATTTTTATTTTATTGTATTTCTCTCACATTTCATCTTATTTCTTGCACTTCAAAAATTCTATGCATAATCAAATATTTTAATGTGCGCTGTTTTTATATTTATTTTTATTTTATTGTATTTCTAATCAAATCTAAATGTATTTTAATATTGTATTTTTTTTCTAATCAATGTGAAGCACTTTGGGCTACAATTTCTGTATGAAAGGTGCTATACAAATAAAGTTTATTATTATTATTATTATTATTATTATTATTATTATTATTATTATTATTATTATTATTATAGTATAACACTTTCTGATATTGTGTTTTAAATACATGTTTTTTTGCTTCAAAAATTAACCCTTTCATGCATAATGGTTACTCCAGTGGACAGTTATTTTACAGCTGTTCTCTTGTATACTTTATTTTATTTATATATTTTTTATGTATATTATATTTTTATATTTTGTTGTTTTAGTTTCATTTCAGCCAACACTGTGGACGCTTATGCATCATCCCTAACACTGACATTTATACCATTACTATAACTTTCCTGTTCTTGATAAACCTGATCTGCACTAACATGTTTGAGTGTAAATCAGTTGTTAATTGTTAGACTGTAATTAACAATTGTTTTTTGTTTTTTTTTAAACAGTTTTTTTAATTATTTTTTTTTTTTATCTCCATGAAGTGAGTAATAACTAGTATTAGAATATGTTAAAATGTGAGAAAACATCAGATTAGCAGCATTAAACATGTTTTTATTTCATTGTTTTCATATCATTTTCTGATATTGGGTTTGAAATACTTGTTTCTTTGCTTCAAGAATATAATGCATGGTGTAGCATGGACATTTTTGTAAATCCATGAAAAAAAACACAACTCAATTGTATTGTTTTTTTCACGCCTAAGGAGGAATAAAAACACTCAAAAAAACCCAAAAACTCAATTAAGGTTCTCATTATTAATGCATGAAAGGGTTAAACATATGGTATCCAGCTGAGTGGACATTTTTGAAACTCTATTAAAAAAAAAAAAAAAAAAAAAAAAAAGGTTAATTAAAAAAATTCAATCGCATTGCTTTTCATGCCTAAAGAGGAATAAAAACACTCAGGAAAAAAATATTGACTAAGGTTCTCATAATTCATGCATGAAAGGGTTAAAATGTGGAAGCAGATCTTAAAGGCTGCATCTACGTACTGATGTGGCCAGTTTTGTCAACCTGTTTGTTATATTTCCACAGCCAAAGTAGTCCTCGCATTTACAAACATGTTGGTGGATAAGTATTTTCCCCCAGCTCAATAACACACAAACTAGCATTGAATTAGAGCTACTTAGCACCGCGTTTTACATTCAGTTCAGGTCTCTGCTTCACTCATTATGCAACATATGGGCTGACTGGTTTCACAGCCATATCTAATCCCATAAATCTACTACTTCCCATCACGAGATATAGTCCTTCCTACATAAGTCTGTCTTTCAGCACGCTGGCTGTATATGTTTAATCACCTCAAAATAAAATCACCCCATTAAACCAAATGTCATTGTCAGATTGGGAAAGGACTATAATTGGTTCTGTGATATGTGGCAGATCGTACAGTTACCATGTGTAGATGCCGTACTTGGTTTGAATGGAATCTGTAAATTGTTCATGTCTGTGTGTGATGACAGCTTCACATATGGTGCTTTGGCAGGTTTCGACTCGTTCTTCTATATTTCTGCTTTTCTGATGTTGACATGAGTGTGTGGTATGAATGTTTAACATTTAATTACTGATAATGTCATCATCCACGCTGATGTTTGTGCAAGCTGACCATGGGGATAAATAAGAATGTTCAAAGAAATGACAATATGTTTCCATCGATGTTTATGTAAATTCAATTTTTTTTACAGCTTCTGCATTCACTTACTCTTCATTTCAATGAAAATGTGTTGAAGATGATAGGTGTTAGGTCAAATAAATCTATTTCCATGCACTGGCCAGTTGGTCAGTGAATGAGGACAGCTGTATTTTCCCAGACAAAGGTGGCATTTAAACCTTTTTCTGTTCGTATTTCTAGAAGGACATGCAGACATATTACATTAGAGACTTTATCCTTCATTCTCTGCAAGGCCTGAAGCTAATAAACAGAAATAACAGGGGAATGTTCGATGTTAGAATACAACTCGAAGGCTGCTTTGTTTGTTTACATGTGTGCCTCTCTACCTACACAGTTGTAGCTGTGTGATAGTGCAGCCTGGGGAGCCCGGCTCTATGCAGTATCTTTGGCAGTGTGTGAGTAATGGAGCAGGGAGAGAGCCTGTGCTTCTTAACAGGGCCAAAAGAATAATTATGAGGCAAACCGAGAAGCGGTGCCTGGGTAACAGGGAGCCTGTAAGCTTTACCAGGTCTGCTCCAGCCACTTGGACCCTCGCCTGGGCTAAAGGTAGCAGCCTCTAAGGTAACCTGTGATTTAATGGGTCTGGGGAGCTGTCATGGGGGGGGGGCTAGGCCAGTAGTTTCCAACCTTTTTTGGCTCGTGATCCCATTTTAACATCACAAATTTCTGGCGATCCCAGACATTCCAAACAGACATTTTTTTGTTAACCCTTTCATGCACAAATTATGAGAACCTTAATCAAAGAATTTTCCGGAGTGTTTTTATTCCTCTTTAGGCATGAAAAAAACAATGCGACTGAAAATTTTCTTCTTAAAAAAAAATAAAAATAAAATAATAATAATAATAATAATAATAATGATAACACTGGTCTACAATTTTTTTTAGAAATGATTTGCTTCAGAGATTAAATGTGCTAAATGTTATGTATTTTAATAGGATTAATTGGAAAATATATGACAAAAGTGCTGGTTTGCTGATGTTTTCAAGGTATATGATTAAGTGTTATTACACATATACAGGGTGGGGAAGCAAAATTTACAATGAACATTTAGTTGTTTTTTCTCAGCAGGCACTACGTCAATTGTTTTGAAACCAAACATATATTGATGTCATAATCATACCTAACACTATTATCCATACCTTTTCAGAAACTTTTGCCCATATGAGTAATCAGGAAAGCAAACGTCAAAGAGTGTGTGATTTGCTGAATGCACTCGTCACACCAAAGGAGATTTCAAAAATAGTTGGAGTGTCCATAAAGACTGTTTATAATGGAAAGAAGAGAATGACTATGAGCAAAACTATTACCAGAAAGTCTGGAAGATACTATTAAAGAAGAATGGGAGAAGTTGTCACCCGAATATTTGAGGAACACTTGCACAAGTTTCAGGAAGTGTGTGAAGGCAGTTATTGAGAAAGAAGGAGGACACATAGAATAAAAACATTTTCTATGATGTCAATTTTCTTGTGGCAAATAAATTCGCATGACTTTCAATAAACTAACTGGTCATACAATGTCTTTCAATCCCTGCCTCAAAATACTGTAAATTTTGCTTCCCCACCCTGTATACTGGTTTATGTGCATTTATATAATAGTTTTATAAATCTTCCACTAAATAGAACCTGTAAAGTGAATGCATTCTAAGTGCAGACAGTGTTTTGAAGTAGATCTTGTAGCTCTGAGACAAATATTCCTTTTGAGTCAAACCCATTCTCTCGTTAATTCTTGAATTTCCCATTTTGACCCGAGGCTGTATCTTGGAAAGTTCAGCCAATCAGCATTTTTTACTTGATTTTTCTTTATCAGTGACTCTCATGTGGTAAAATTTCATTACTTTTATTCTGGAAGCATTTTCCTTGTAGACCATTGTAATTAGTAACTATAACTAATTACTTTTTACTAGTTATTTGCCCAACACTGGTGGTTCTGCTGCCGTTCATGAAATTTCTACTGCTACCACACCATGCTACAATGTGAAGGCTGCAGTTCACTACCGCTGCAGGAATTTAATCATGCTTGACAGGCCAAACAAATACATGCTCTTCCCTTCATGCCTCACATGTTGCCTCAAATTATTACCTGCACAATGCATGATTAAATAGTACTTTATAAATGCATAATGGTGGCAGACAAGTTCTACTTATCATGCTATCGTACAATGGCACCATGGGTACAATGCTGCTAGTGTATATAATGCACCTTTTTGGTGTCTGCTTCCATGTTTCTCTTGGAGATGTCTTAGTGGGGCCAGGCAGGCGAAGAAACCTTTCCGTTCTCTGTTCGGTCCAGTTTTCTGGCCAGGTTGAAGCGTACTAACGCATTCGGTCACATGATTGGGTCAAAAAAGATATGCCCTCTCAGATATTATATCCTACATTTGGTTTGAACTTCATTTTTTTTTAGGAAAATTGTGTGGTGTTTTAATTATAATGAAATATATATTAAATCATAATATAGTAATTTTTTTTTTTTTTTTATCAATTACTTTAAATTTCAGGTGAGTGTACATGGGGTTGCAACCACAAAGTTGAAAAACACTGGCTCCTTCCCCAAATATACAAGTGTAAGGATAACTTTGGTGTGTTTTTTGCATTAATGTCAACATTTATGACTTAATCTACCAGTTCTGAGGGGTAGTGATTGAACAAGTACTGCTCCTGTCATCAAAAGCCTGCTTACAACCAACATGGTTAATTAACTCACTCATAATCATTAGTAAAAAGTGAAAAGTCAGCAGTATGAACTAGAGTAAATTATGCAGATTTGTGTCATATTAATGGGAAACACACTACATATTTTTTAAACACAGACACATCTGCCATAGTAAGCATCTTTGGAAAGCAGTGAAATTAAGCAGTAAGCTGGAGGTGGCTTCATGTGGGGTCACAGTTCCAACTAGAATATCTTTAATGATAGGGTTCAGGATAAGGATGAAACCCTCTATTACTACTGTTATGGAAAAATATTACTCTACTAATTCATCTATAATAAAGAAGGATAAGTTCAAACGTTCAGTGTCAAAGAAATGAATTTATTTGGAGCTCCATAGAAAGAGATATCACTCAGACAAAAGACTGAGACGGTCTGAACCCGAAAATACAAATCCCCATGTAGTCTTATGTCTCCCATGAGAAAATTATGATGTGTAGAAAGTGTTTTGGCTAGTGTCAGGAACTTAGAGATAATACCCCTGTGAGAAATCGTCTCTATTCTACTCAGGTGTTGGCCTGGCCTTCTACTCTGGACACAGCACAGAACAAGTCACACTATCTGAAATAAAGTTAGAAACCTACATGATATATGAAATACATGAATATATATGCTCTTTAAACTCCAAAAAAAAAGCTATTAGAGTCATAAACAAAGCTGGTTATCTCCAATCAAGTAATCCACTTTTTGTAGAATCTGGTTTACTAAAATTTTTTGATATTGTATATTTAAAAACAATGGAATTTATGTTTCGCGTTAAAAGTAAAAACCTTCCTTTTTGTATTCAGAAAATTTTTAAGTTAAGAGAAGGACATTATAATTTAAGAGGGATGTTTGTGTTTGAAAAAGGTAAAGTAAGAACAAATGTTAAATATCAGTGTTTCAGTTATTGGTGTCAAGCTATGGAACGAACTGAAGGATGAAGTGAAATTGTGTAGCTCAATGTTGAGTCTCGAAAAGAATTTAATTTGTCAAATTATGAAGGGCTATGAAAGTAATATGATTACAAAATGACTTATAACGCTGAATGTAGAATAATTTGTGTTTAAGTATTTCTCTGCTGCAACTTCAGGTGTGGACTAAGGATGTGAATAGGAGAAGCAGAAATAAGCCTCCAGCTTCAGCTTCTTCCTTTTTCAGTTACAAAATGTGTTAAGTTTATGTTTTTTGTTTTTTTTTTTAATATGTATGTGTTTTGTTTTGTTGTTGTTGTTGTTGTTTTTTTAATATGTATGTGTTTTGTATTTTGTATTTAACTGAAATAAACATTCATTCATTCATATGAATATAAGTAATATTGCCATTACACTACATTTTACATTTTAGTCATTTTAACCCATAAAGACCCAAACATTCACTGGTGACCAAACGCAAACTGAGCTACACTGTTTAATACCTGTTTATCCACTAATCCTGTTAATCCATGTAAATAATTGGTGTAAAATACAGTTTATCATCTTTTCACGGTCATCAGATATGACCAATTTGGACGTTCAGAGGCTCCGTAGTGAACGTGGAAACACTGTGATCTTCTACAACATTGATTCACCTGTAAAAGCCATGGAGTTGGATCAATGACACTGGATGAAGACACTTGCTTCTATGTTCAATTAATGATAAATTTTGTTGAAAAGTCACTTTTACCTAATATTTCTCCGTTTTGATATAATAACCCCCAACTTTAATCTGAGTTTTAAGGAACATCTACATGATCAGGAAAATTAAATATGGGAAAGTACCTGATGTATACTTAAGAAACGCAAAATACAGAGATTAAAAATATAATAACTGGTGATAAATTATTTAAGAAAGGTTACATTCAAATCATTTAGGAACTGCCACAAAAATAACACTGGGTCTTTATGGGTTAAATGTAATTTATGGCATAATACATTTTCTCAAATTGATGTTATCCAACCCCCCCCCCCACCCCACGCCCCCCCCCCAAAAAAGAAAAAAAACCCAAAATGAAAACCAGGCAGAAATTTCTCTAACTCCTAAATACCTCAAACATAAGTACAGTTTAATTAATCACAAACATTTCTCATAATAAGTTGAAACATACAGAGATATTAAAAGAACAGTTACCAGAATATGTCAGTATGTGTAATGCCAGCTCACCTAACCTTGTAGCCAGTGCTGCAGTTTGAGGCAAAATACTAAAATCAGTGTTTTGTTAACCCGTAAAGACCTAGTCCCACTTTTGTAGCAGTTCCCAAATGACATTTTCTCTCTATTTAACCTCAACTTAACCTCCTCTCATGTGATTTAGCACCATTTATTGTAATATTATCCTCTTTATTTTGTGTTTTTCCAGTAAAAATCTGGTATTTTCCTACATATAATTCACTGATCATGTAGGTGTTCATAAAAGCTCAGGTTAAAGTTGAGTCTTAATATTTTAGAAATAGAGAAATTTTAAGAAGTGACTTCATCCACAAATATATCATTAAATGAACATAAACCCAGTGTCTTCATCCACTGTCATTGATCCAACTCCATGGGTTTTACCGGTGAATCAATGTTGTAGAAGATGACGGTGTTTCCATGGTAACTACGGAGCCTCTGAACATCCAAATGGGTCCTATCTGATGACCATGAAAAGATGACAAACTGTATTTTTCAACACATTTTTTGACATGTATTGATAGGATTAGTGGATCAATAGTTACTGAACATTTTACATCAGTAGATAGTTGTGGTCACCAGTGGGTCTTGATGGGTTAAAGATGGGAACCTGAAAGGCCCCTGTAAGAACCCTACTCAAACACAGTAAGAGACAGTAGTCGCTTTTCCGTTGACCCTCAAATTGCACAAATATAACTTGCACATAAAAATTTACCTAATGGAAAAACGACAATTTTGCCAAAAGTCTCATTTTTCGATTAAAAGTTGTTGCGCTGGCAAGAGGTGGTTTTTCGGGCGTAGCGCAAATGGTATATCACGCAAAACTGCAATGGAAAGACCTTCTTTCGCAACTACAGTCAGGTGAATTAAAAAAAACGGATGTTGACGGACGTTACAACAAGCGAAGAAGAAGAAGAAGAAATATGTCCCAGTATGTGTGGACACACCAGGAAACCCAATCATTTTTTAATTTAGTACGAGATAGAGGGGTAATATTTAATAATAATGAAATTATCTGTAGATCAACACCATATTTCCGTTCGTTGCTGTGTTTATAGAATGACTTCTCGTGTCATCTCGCGATAATAAATAAATAAATCATCGCATTTGTGATTTAATGGAAAAACCGACATTATGTGCTTCTGTTTTTTCAACATTTAGTAAATATCGGTAAAGTTTTGCGCAGATGTCCAATGGAAAAGCGACTACTAATGCTGTATGCCAGCTGCTGTAAAATAGACAAAGGAGAATAAGTAGAAGTCTGTGTGGAGCTACTGCAGTATGACAGACTGATGAGCTGACCCTGAATCTGGCCTCTATTGTTCACATTCTCCTGATATCTGGAAGTCTGATATATTATCATCAACTAATGTATTGTAGCATTCAGGTGAGAAGTTCAGACATTCAGAAGTTTTATTATTATTCAACTCAATAATAGTGATGTGACGTTCATGAACGAATTGAATCTTTTGAACGACTCTTTGAAATGAACGACGGGAACCGAGTCTTTGTAAAGAGCCGTTCATTTTTTTTTTTTTTGTTTTTTTTTTTTAAGGAGGGTGTGTCTGATTGCCTGTCAATTTAGCGTCACTGGGGAGGCACTGGGCAGGAGGAGAAGGTTCGAGCAGAAAAAAAAGAGTGCACTGCATGTGTCTCATGGCAAGAAGTTAGCAAAAAAACAACAGTTTGAAGCGTGAGGTGAGCATACTGGAGGAGGCGGAGCTGGAAGACTGGAGAAAAGTTTGAGAATGAGTGAGTGACCACCTGTGAATAATGAGCCAAAGATAAAGGAGGAGTATTTGGATGCACTTTTTTAGAAAGAAAAGATGGGCATGCAACGTGCAATATTTGCAAAAAAATATATATCTTTCTGTTCTGAGAATTGCACCATAGTTCAGGTATTTAAGTTACTGCAGTGATTAATCACTGTTGTGTTCTGAGCAATTTTTTCTGTATGTTTACACACATATATTGTTCTTGTTTTGAGGAGAATAAAATGTTATTTCATAAGAAAATGCTTTATTTTCTTCTTAATTTTTAGGCTACAGACTAGTCCACATAATGTACTGTGATGTTTTTTGTCAAATTCCAGCATTTGCCTAATGCCACCTCTCATGTTATGTATTTAGCCCACACATTTGAACAAACTCTTCTTTTTTATGGTAAGATAATATTCACCGCTGCACCAATTAAACGCCTTTAAAATGTAATGTCAATCATCTCATGTAGCCATTAACACACTTATGTTTCAACATAATGTAAAAAGATGTAAAAGAGCCAGTCTTTTGAACAGCTCTTTTCAATATACAGCTCCTGATTTAACAGCTGCCTTCAAAGAACCAAAAGACTCTTTGCTACTCCTCAACCATTACAGAGTGTAATGAAACAAAGGAGCAACTTAGCTCATGGTGCAAGAAAATGAAATCAATAGAATTAATCTTTCCACAAGAAAACAACTAACAAAAAAGGTAAAACACACCATAACTCTGTTATCAAACAAGAACAACACTTCTTTTAAACTTAGAACACTGTAAATACATAAAACTATCCCAAATTACTTTGTCCCAATGCATGCTGGGAAACTTCCCCAGCTGCTCCTCCAACATGCCACAGTATATTTTGGTTCTTTATGCACCGATACAGATGTGTTTTAACACTGAAAATTGAATGGTCTCAACCAAACAATCCAAAAGCATACCTGTTTGCTCTTTTATACAATGCTGCTTGAAAGTTTGTATGAGTAGTTTAGATTTTTCTGTTGTTTTTCTTATTCTATCATCACCAGTTTTTCTTTGGAGTCAGAGCATGTGCAGAAGTGATTGAACCCCAGCTGCGTTGGTAACATCAAATAGGTAATAGCCTCAGGTGAAACACATGTGAATGCTAAAGTAATCAGGTAGGTAGACCAGTCAAATGAGACATCTTTAGGAAAGCTTTGGAGCAGCACTGATTAAAACAGAGAGGAAACCGACCAAACTACTGTCAGGACAAAGAGTAAAGCACACAGGTCAGAAAGAGATAGACACAGACAGAAATTCTGTGGAAAGATCTGAAGCAGGTGGTTCCAACTCCAACGCCTCTCAACTGGCTGAGTTCTACAAGGAGGAGTGAGTAAAAAAGAAAAAAAACAACAACCCAAAATCAGATGTGAGACACTAGTCGCTTTTCCATTGGACTTATGCGCAAAACTTTACTGATATTTACTAAAGGTTGTGTTGGTTTTTCCATTAAATCACAAATGAGATGATTTGTTTATTTATTATCAAGAGATGACATGAGAAGTCATTCCATAAACATGGCGACGAACGTAAATATGGTGTTGATTTACAGATATATTCATTATTATTTTACTGTATATTACCCCTCTATCTCGTACTAAATCAAAAAAATGACTCGGTTTCCTGGTGTGTCCACACATACTGTGACATGTTTCTTCTTCTTCTCTTGCTGTAACATCTGTCAACATCCGTTTTCTTCTTTTATGTGACTCTAGTTGCAGAAAAAGGTCTTTCCATTGCAGTTTTGCGTGATATACCAATTGTGCTATGCCCAAAAAAATCATCTTTTGCCAGTGCAAAAACTTTTAATTGAAAAATGACTTTTGGCGAAATTCTCGTTTTTTTATTAGGAACATTTTTATGCTCAAGTTATATTTGTGCAATTTGAGTGTCAATAGAAAAGCGACCACTGGTTAGTTTGGTTGAAATAATGGTTGCAAAAGGGAGCGCCAGAAGCTACCATCTGAAAGGGTTTGCACTTTTTACGTCCGCTGAAGAGGTAATGTTTTTGCTGGCATTGGTCTGTCTGTCTGTCTGTCTGTCTGTGTGCAAGATAACTCAAAGTTATGGACGGATTTGGATGAAAATTTCAGGAACTGTTGATACTGGCACAAGGAACAAATGATTAAATTTAGACAGACAGACAAGCATTGAGTGCTTTTCTGTTTTTTTTTTTTTTTTTTTACAAATAAATAGCTTTTGTCAAACAAATAATGAAAATATCCTTATTTATGGACCTTATTTGGGTGTTCATTTCATTAGATTGTTCTATTTATTTTAATGAATGACCATGTTAGGAGGGTTTACAAATATTTGTTCTAAGTATGGTTCTCTAGTTTCATGAGACATATAATTTTAGAAAATAAAACCAACTTTGAATTATTAGTCTTTAGTTAATATAAGCAGAAGAAAATGCATTAAAATTTTGAGGTATCCAAGACTCTGAAAAACTCAAGATTCCCGTATTTTCTGGACTGTAGATCACACCTGAATATAAGCCGCACCTGAACATAAGCCACACCCACCAAATTTAAAACGAAAAAATATTTGTACATATATAGGCCACACCTGACTATAAGCCGCAGGTGTCCACATTGTAACATGAGATATATACATAGAAAGATGGTAAACAGAACGGTTATTTAAATATTTATTTCCATACCTTAACTGCTTTTTTCCAAACAGTGCCTGTAACACGGTAGTAAAACAGCAGGAACACAGCTGGTTAAAAAACCCAGAAAAGTCACTGATTGCTATCTTCATCTTCCTTCTGTGCACTTAAACCACTGCAGTTGTCTTCTTCAATGTTGGAGTTGAACATCCTCAAAGGCTCCGTCACACACCTTCTACGTCTCTCTTCCGTTGTCGCTCTCAATGGCACTTCCATACATCAGCTCTATTTCCTTCTTGGACAGACACATCGATTGCTTTTAACTTAAAAACTGCATCATATGCATTTCTTCATGTATTTTCTATGATGAGGGTTTGTGCAAAATGATTGTTACAAGTTAAGCTTAAAACTTCTCCTCTTCATCACCTCTTCCACCTGTCTGTCTCGCTTTTGCACTTCCTGCTAGAGCGCCCCCTGGAGGCCGTAAAAATCTATACTTGAGCCACATTGTTGTATAAGCCGCAGGGTTCATTCAAAGCGTGAGAAAGAAGTAGTGACTTATTGTCCGGAAAATAGGGTAATTCTTTTTTTGCTGTATTGCTTAGCTCAGTGGTTCTCAACCAGAGCTATATGTAACCCTCCATGTCCTCCACAAACAGGTACAACATGTTACTTGTAGAAGAAGTAAACCCCCCACTTCTTCCCTGTCCCACAAATTTTTGGGGGCCCAGGGGGGGGCGCCAGTAGGCTGATGATGTCGTTAGAGGGGCTTGGTTCAAAAAAAGTTGCAAAACCCTAGCTTAGCTTATTACTGTACTATGTACGAGGGGCGATTGAGACGTTTTGAGCCTAACATGGAAAGGATTAAGATATGAAGACCAAATTTGGTCCATGAAATCTTTCACATATCTTAATCCTATCCACTAAATTTCTTGGTCATAGCAATCTTTTTCCTTGTTCTACAGGTCCCTGAACTTTCTGTATCAAGTGTTTCCTGAAAAATGGACGAACTTGAGTATTGGGCTGTCATCAAGTACGTGTACGACCTTTGCCTTCTTTGGGGTTGGTGACATGGGATGTTTCCATTGTTTTGACTGTTCCTTGGTCTCAGGCTGATAGTGATGGACCCAAGTCTCATCCATAGTCACAAATCAGCCCAATACTCAAGTTTGTCCATTTTTCAGGAAACACTTGATACAGAAAGTTCAGCGACCTGTAAAATAAGGAAAAAGATTGCTATGACCAAGAAATTTAGTGGATAGGATTAAGATATGTGAAAGATTTCATGGACTAAATTTGGTCTTCATATCTTAATCCTTTCCATGTTAGCCTCAAAACTTCTCAATCGCCCCTCATAACTGGGAGGTCATCCACATATGAATGTGGAACCAAAACTTTACAGACTTAAAGCACTAACGTGAGTTGGCATGTAGTTTTTGCGGGTCTTCTTTTTTTGGCGGATGTTGCCGAGTTGGCCTGTATATTTGATTTCCTTCCCTTTTTACTCTGCCAACTTTTCTGACTGTAGGGTGAATTCTACTTGAGCTCACCTGTCTATCTCGATGAACATCTTGAATTTTGGATGTATGTCTGATCAAATGCATCTCATTACAGTAGTACTTCCTGGCAGCCCTGCACTGAGTCATCTATACTCGTATTTACCGCATCTGTCGCACTCCCTCATCTTCTGATGCTGGCAGCCAGTCATTCTCTTAACCCACAGCCCACCCAGTCGGCCTCTCATCTCACCAGAATACCATCTATCTGTCCAGTTGTCTTTCTGTTCCTGCCTCTCATGCTTTTTTTTTTTTTTTTTTTTTTTTTTTTTTTTTTGCTGCTCTTCATTTCAAACCTATAATAGCTAACATCAAACTTGACTGAATCTAAAACATCACTGAGTCCAGGTACGCTGTGTTTTTTTTTGTTCGATCCAGTCACAATCAGTTTATCCTTGGGTCCAGCTCTTACCCTGTTGACACAAATGTTACCAAAGTAGAAGTACATAGGCATAATAAGTGTGCAGAGAGAGTGGGTACACACTTCTTCGGCACTAGTATGAAGACATTTTTAGATATATCCCCTTAAATATTAAGAATTCAGTCTGGCATCTGTGAAGGTATAGGTTGTACTGTACTGAACATGACGAGAAAAGGATGCTCTCATTATGTTTTCTCTATATTTTCAGATCAAAGAACTCCTCCCATCCTGTCAAGTTTCGATCACTCTGTAACAACTTCCCCTGGCTTGTGCCCTGTGATTGTGCTTCTGATCTCACTGCCTGGTGCTGCGCCATGATGAGGAAAAGTGAGTTATTTCCAAACCCTCTCGCTTCCCTTTGCTCTCTTTCTCTCTGGCTGTCACCAAAGCTGGCTCTAATCAGATTTAGCGGAGGGCTTGAGGATTGAGTTTTTGTGTGTGACTGCAATGTCATCGGCGGAGATTTGAAGCAGGAAAACCATTACTGTATTGGAAAGAGCGGTAATTGTACTTAGAAAGGAGTATTCAATGGGGGATTGTAATTCATCTTATGATTTGCATCATTTTCCACCCCTCAGTTTCACTGCATATACTGCACTTTGTTGTAGGTCCATTAACTAAGCTGATGATTATTATACCACCAGGGATATAACTGTACCATTCCTATTGCTCCATATACCAACTTTACAATGCATAATGAGGTAGTATTAATTTTTAATAGCTTAAGAAA
Source organism: Sphaeramia orbicularis (assembly GCF_902148855.1). NCBI lineage: Eukaryota > Metazoa > Chordata > Actinopteri > Kurtiformes > Apogonidae > Sphaeramia > Sphaeramia orbicularis. The sequence goes on along the minus strand of NC_043957.1, from coordinate 49,567,245 downwards.
TTTGCCTGAAGATATTACTAAATTTATCCCTCCTGATAATACCCTGTTTGAGCTTGTGTTAATGTTAGATACTTGAGGCACAATAGGACTAAATGTTGCTGAAGAAATCAATGATTTATGAATAGGATTTTGCTAATAGTCAGCATCATAGATTATCTGTCTCTTAGAGATGACTCAGAGCCCCCCCACCCCACCCCCACCCCTTCCAGATAAGAAGTGAATGTTATTGCAGTATTAATTGCTAGGGAAAATGGAACCTTAACAGTGGATACGAAGATATCAATCTTTGATTATACAGCTGCCCGAAGATGAGCGTGGTGTTCTCCTCCCCAGAGTGCTCACTCCAACGTAGATCAGCCCTTTGAATCTGTTCTTAGAGGGATCTGGATTAGTTTCTGCCTCTACGGTCACTTTTTTTTTTTTTTTTGTATTGTGGTGTGTCAGCTGTTCGTCAGTGTTGCTGGTCGTCTGACACAGCATCTTGGAGTCTGCAAGGCTGACAGTGTGTCAACAAGGCTTGTGTCACATTATTGTCTGAAAATATCTACGTCAGGGATATACACTTGGATACTGAAGACTTCTGCCTGTAAGCCTCATCCAGAATCTGATTATAAAAAAAAAAAAAAAAGGTCAACCTTGATACAACCCAGTTTCCTCATCTATAACTTTCTGAGGTCATTGTGTTATGCATGGCATTGAAAATCCTGTATTTCCTCAAACAGGGGCCTTTATTTTCTTCAGTTGCAGAAGGTACCAAGCCTTTATTTGAAGGACGCCTTCATTCATAATGACTTCTATTTACTTGAAGTAGAAATAGTCCGATCAAGTAAAATACCTTGCTTTGATCTGCTAGTGTTTGCAATGTTGAAAGAACTGTTCTGAGTTTTTCCACAAACACAACACTTCCTTATTAATGTCAAAATAAAGCCCCATAGCATTTGATTGGATAGAAACCATTTACCAGGGCTTTTATTTTATTCGCTTTTGTTTTCTTGTGGAGCTACTGTTTGGATTAAATAGTAAGACACACACCTGCAGTGACTGGAATCAGATGAGTGACCGAGAACAGCAGTGTTCAATATAGATGGATTGTATTATTGAATAGATTAAATGTATCTGATAGAAGGCTTAGTCCTGCGATGAACTGGCGACTTGTCCAGGGTGTACCCCGCCTTCGCCCCTATGTAGCTGGGATAGGCTCCAAGCGACCCCCGTGACCCTAGTGAGGATAAAGCGGGTTCAGATAATGAATGAATGAATGATAGAAGGCTTTGTTGTTCTTAACGGGCATTATACTGCATCAAGTTTATCCATATTTGTTTTTGTTTTTTTAAATCAGGATTTACCTGTATTTGAGGATTTTGATTTGTTTGGGTTAACCTCACCCCCCCATTGTAAGAGACAAGACTTCTAAATGGTACCTGGTTTATATAAGGGATGCAACGGCACAAGTTATCCACGGTTCGGTACTTATTGCGGTTCTTGAGGTACGGTACGGTACGGTTTGGACGCAGAGGCCGGCTGGAGCCCAGCTGTGTGCTGAAACCTAAGTGGGAGCTGACGGAGAACCTTAAGGCCCATTTATGTTCACTTTAAGTACCTAAATCAGTACGTTTGTTTCTAATGTTGTCATGTGTCGCTGCATTCATACGTCCATGCATCCTGTATGTTGGAATAAGCGTTTCTCACTCAGTCCACCAGAGGGTACTGCTCTTAATTATCATACTGGCCAAATACCATGAATAATAATAATAATAATAATAATAATAATAATGATAATAATAATAATAAATTGCATTTATAAAGCACTTTTCATTCAGCTGAATCTCAAAGTGCTACAGAGAGAAGGCAGTCCAATAAAAAAAAAAAGAATATAGTTTTTTGAGAAGAAGAAAGTCATTAATAACAAATATGGCGACAACAGAGGAGGTTTTACTGATGTGGACACTAATATTAATATTGAGAAGGGTAGCTGGAAGAGGAAGGGCTGTGCTGGAGTCAGGCTCTGCTGCGTCCCGCTCTAATGCGTAATGCTGTAGACGGGCTCCGTGTCCAGCTTCAACCAATGACAGCAGAATTCCATAAGTCAGTCGTTTTGCAAAGCTCTAATATAAATGACAGTTGTCCGGAAATGTCATTTGAAAATGACAAATGAGCCGTTCCATGGTACATACTTGTACCGAACCGTGAGGGGCGCACTGAACGGTACGATATCTACCGTTGCACCGCTAGTTTATATATGAGGAAATGTGGTGTCGTTATTGTGAACAAGCTGTGAGGATGCCAAAGTCAGGTCCAGACACCACAAAACAATGATGTGCATTGTTTTGTAAGATCCAGTCTGTAATAAGCTTGAAGCTGTATTGCCTCCTGCTACTCAGTCATGCATTATACTAGATCATTAGCAGTGTAGTTTGGTGCGAGCACTCTATGACATGGCAGTTGGTGTTGAAATAGCACACACTTTACCACATATGATTTGCCTGAAGTGCTTTGAACAGGGGCTTGTTGGTGAAGGACACTTTACATGAAGCATATCTCAGTGTAGCAGCTCTGTGTGTCTCCAGGAAAAACCGCCATCCTTTTGTGTAATAGGCCTTGTCAAAAGTTTACGGAGAATCAGCAATTCACTTTGAGACTAGGCAGCGACTGCCATTGAAAAGAGCCTCTGATAAGCTGTAAGAGCCCATTGAGGCACTGATGCACAGCGATATCTTGACGGTTCATGTTCTTCTCATTCTGTCTCCTTTGTCAAGAGTGAATTTTTTATTCTAAGGTAATGCACATGTCCTGCCTCTTCATTTTCCTTTTTGATACATACGTTCAAATAGATTTACATGCTTTAATAATAATTAAGCAGCTTCCTCATTGAATAGCCTCAGGTATTAACAGTTTCTGATCATAATTTAGTCTCTCACAGGAGTTTAAGGTCATTTTCTACCTTTCTGAGTTCAGGTATTGATCTTTACTGGAGGAGTCAGACTGTCATCTTTTGTGTTGAATTATTGTTATTCAGAGACACAGGTGGATTATAAAAGAACAAACACTTATATGTCTTTTTGCTGTGTCATGAATTTTAGTACCAGTCTTTTGAACAGTCTTGATCAATAACTCCGAACAGTGTGTTGAGCTTTAAGTGTTTGATTCATGAATAAAAACATTAAGACTTCCGTGGATTTTGTCACTATTTCATACCATACTTTAACAACGATTATTTTTGTAACATAATTATTTCTAAATACAAAGCACAAATTTAGATGAACTTTTTGCCTCAATCAATTTTATCATGACAGCTCATTGTTAAAGGCCATCAACTGGAATTTTGTATGCAAAAATATTAGCTAAAATTCAGGCACAAATGTACAACATTTCCCTCAAAAACCTGGTTAAAAATGTGATTTATAGTTGCTTTAATTGTTTGATGTTGTTCTAGGTGTACCAAGCAGGAGGAGAGATCAGTGGTCATTTTGGTACTTGGATTTTTTTAAGAAACATAAAAAAAAGACGAAACATGAGTAAATAAGTGACCTCAAGTATGGTTGTGATTATGGACAGTGCCTTCATCAGCCTCCTGATGTTGATGCTCAGGATTGTGATTTTATTTATATATATATATATATATATATATATATATATATATATATATATATATATATATATATATATATATATATATGTGTGTGTATATATGTGTGTATATATATATATATATATGTATATGTGTATATATATGTATATATATATATATATATATATATATATATATATATATATATATATGTATGTATGTATGTATGTATAGGTGTGTGTGTGTGTGCATATATGTATTTGTTTTTTACAAATATAGCTACATTTTCATAAGTTCATTAAACCTGATCTCAGTCAAAAACAACAAAATTAAAACATCAAACCTGGTTAGATCAGAATTTTTTTTTTTTTTTTTTATTTGTTGATCAGACTGTAATTCAAGAAAAGCCTCAAACTCTTGATTTCCATTTCATGTTTATGGCGTGAATGTGTTCCAAGGTGCAAAATATGGAAATAGTAGTGAATGAATAATATTTTCCAAGTACATAAAAATGTAGTAAGACAATTTCATCATCCACTGTTATATTCCAACTCAGTAGACATCGCCTGACCTCAGCCACAAGTCAAACATTATCATTATTAGAACTGAGAATGAACTCTACAGCTATAAACACCATAGGTTCAAGTAGTTTTGCACTAAATTTGTTTTCTTACGGCTCTTATAGGTTATTTGATTAGACTTTGACATGTTGTCCTGGCTGTTAATTTGCGTTGAGGTTATGCAAAGATAAAATTAATCAGTGAGGGTCGTGTCAAATCAAAGGAAAACCATTCATAAACTTGTATTTATATATGTGTGTACACCTTCCCATTCACCTGAGCATTTACAAGAGTCAACTCTGCAGGCTTAAATCCAGTAAGCAGCCATTTTAGGTTATCAAAATAAAAGGGAGAGGGACAAACAGAAAGGGCTGCATTAGTTTATAGTGGGCAAATAAATCACATCTGTACTGTATTCTGTGCCTTTTGAAGTTATAGGCTCCCACAACAAAAGCAGTTTAACACTTGGCCAGTATGAATAGCATTGAAGCATCAAGACAGGAATATGTTAAGGGATACATTTTATGTGTCTAGCTTGGCATGGTGAAATGCCTTTTAAAATTGGAGTCTGTCCAGTTGTCAGTGACAATGACGCTGATTTATTGGCGCAAAGGGAAGAGAAGCAGAGCAGGGGCTACGTTTCCCTCTAAAGCTTTCCATTTGGTAAATGATGCTTAGTCGTTCACTTTTCCTTGTTGACATGGGCCTGAAGCTGAGCTGCATCTGCACTAATGCACACAGGACAACAACATATTTTCCCACATGCTGTTTTAATAATGTGACGGTCTTCAGTTTGGAATTAAATAGCATACACTGCATACGTGGGTGTAGTTGGATTTACAGTAACTACTATGATCAGTGTTGGGAGCAGGGTGCAATTTGTCAAAAAACAAAGGGGGGGATGTTTTTTGTTTGTTTTTTTTTGTCAGAAGGGGGGTGGTGGGGGGCACTTATATATGTGGAGGTGGGGTCCATAACTAATGTAACTAACGCTGATGTGAAACAAAAGTGAAACTTTACATACTTTCAATGTCCAACTCCAAGGTTCTGTTCTTAATGGATCTTACATGAAATTTTCACAACTTCTAACCTGTATCCACTGGACACACTAATGCTGGGTCCCATGAATTTATCACGTTTAGCCCCCCTTTATGGCACCCCAGTGCATGGTGACATTTGTGAATTCTGAGAGTGCCAACAGTTCGGTTTAAGTGAATGTTAGTGCCAGTAGTGTAGGATATAGGTGGAAGAAAACTGTCACAACCTGCCTGTTATTTCAATTGGTTGGTTGTCCCCCCCCAGGATGAAATTCATTCAGCAGAAGTAGGGATGTAAAAACTAGAGGGTTGATCCCCTTCATTCCCCCCCAAAAAAATCGCACCCTAGTTGGGAGTAACATGCTACAAAAGTAATGCATTACAGTAACGGATTACTTTTTGCTGTAACACAGAAGTGTAAGGTATTACTAATCAATTTTAGTAATATTTTACGAGGTACATGTTCAATAGCACTTGCGTTACAACACACTATTGACTTATAATTTAATTGTTCAAATGAAAAAGAAAAAAAAACAAAAAAACAGCAAGACCAGGAGACCTTAAGGAATCAAAAATGCGTCTGTAAAGTTCTATTTCCTGTTGGTGTTCAGCCAGTGGGTGAAGGTGGCAGAAGACAGTCCATTGTCCACATGGATGTATGCTTATTACAAACCCTAACCTTGCTTTATAGAAGCTAGTTAGCATTATCCCTGTGATCAGCAATGACAAGGTAAGCTAACGTTTCTATGACTAGTTAGAATTCTTTATCCATTGCAAATTTATATACCGGCGTCCTTGGTGCGGCCCCCCCCGTTTGAACATGTAAAATGCAAGCGTTTCTGCTGGCATTTGAACACCGTAAACTGTAGTGTTACTTACTGAGCTATCTATTCACATGTACTTTGGGACATCCCGAGGCTCTCTTGAAATGGGAGGGTGTTATTAGGACTGACTGAAAATACAAAATTTCTGTGGCTTTACATTAGCGGTCATTGTGAAACAGTGTGTTTATTTTAGAGAAATTCCTATTCTTACAGATTAAACTACAGCTGCCACAGCAATAGCAGCAAAAACTATAGAAATAATACAATAAAACTTGAATTGCTTGTACTTATTAGCCTTGTTATTATGGTAAGACTTGGTAGGTCATGCAGATCCTGATCCATTTCTTCCTCTGGTCTATTTGATTACCTGATGCCTTTAAAACACACACACACTCATGCTTATCTCGTCGTCTCTCCAAGGACGATCAGCAGATTGTTGGATCAGACGACTACCCACTGCTTCCCATTTCAACCACTGTGAACTCCACTGCAGAGGTCTCTTTGTCCAGACTTGTTTCTTAACCTCTGCGTAGACCTTTAGCATGGGTGGGTTTTCCACAAGATGTCAGAAAGGGTGTGTGGTTTGGGTTCTCAGAATTGCTTCTAAATGAGACAGAAGCTGCAGAACATTTCCAGAGCAGTATGGGAGTGCAGTGGCTTAACTGTCAGCCTTCATGTTCTTTCTCTGTATAAACCCAACGCAGGATGGACAAAATTCTGCAATAAGGTGTCTGGGCTCCAGAAGAAAACTAATTGTAAAAGGTAGGTTGATGTTCTCACAGTTATTGCTGTAATAACAATTGCCGCGTTTCCACTACGTGGTACCGGCTCAACTCAACCTTTTTGCGTTTCCACTACAAAAAAGGACCTGGAATCTGGTACCCGGTACTAGTTTTTAGTATCACCCCCGCTGAGGTTCTAAGACTGGGGAACAGATACTAAAACGTGATGTGTACACACTGCCGACCGCTGATTGGTCAGAGAGTTGTCTCTGTGACACGTAGTTTTACAAAAAACAGATGTCCGGACCGCCGCCAGTGGAAGTGAAAACAAAACTTATCGCTCATTTCTCTTTTCTCTACCTGCTGAAGCTAAGCTTTTAAACCTTACCAGCAAAAACGCTGCAATATTAGTATCACATTAGTGTTACCTCTGTCATCTCCATGTTTGTTATTACTGACTTTCCACTTCTTCATGGTATTTGTCCAGTATGGTTAATTCAGAGTGGCACCCCCTGGTGGATTAATTGAGAAATGCTCATTCCAACACATTAAATGTCAGTAGCAGCACGTTTTTCCAGTCAGACTAATGACAAGGACAATAAAGCACATTTACAAAAGGAACTAAGAACTGGAATGGGATTATTAAGTACTCGTATCGGTACTCGGTATCGGCAAGTACTCAAATGTAAGTACTCGTACTCGGTCTGGAAAAAAGTGGTATCGGTGCATCCCTAATAGTAATAATATAATAATAATAATGATAAAGCATGTCTTGATATTAATTCTTTATTGAAAAATGTAAGGATGTTCCTACGTCCATGTGTCCGTCTGGGCATGTTGAAGTGTGTAATCCTTAGAACTGTAAAGTGCATTTAAGAGATAAAAGCTAAGAATAGTTTCCTGGCTAATCTCAAATCCAGGTACACAAGCCAAAGCTGCACATTTCAGACATATTTGATGCAATCTGCTGTAGTTCCACAACCTCTTTTCTGTACCTGGATGAAGATAATTTACTTTGTCATTCCAGCCAAAAGGCTCTATGTGCCAGCCTGCTTTCTACTGAACATCCACATGAGCCACAGAAGAAAAGAGCTTTGGTTATAGTTCTAACTATTGTTACACCCAAAACACGTGTTCATATGGACGCTTCCACTTACCTGCCCGAATGTGCACACAGTCTCTTATTTAAAAATACAATCTGTTGAAGTTAATGAGGTGACATGACCTTAATTGTCATCAGCGCAGCTTTTAGTTCAAGTTCAGTTCACCACTGACTTACACCTATGGGCTTTAATTACAAAGGATCCTATCTGAGGTGAGCAACGAAGCATTTGTGTAGCGGCACAATCGCTATCCAATTTAAAGCTCGTAGTTTTAAAGTCTAGTGCATCCAAACTGTTGTCTAGCTAAGATGAACTGCTCCTTCTAGATGAGATAAAGCACACTCAGTGTTCCCCAGTAAGATAGATGAGCACATTTGCATGCTGGGCTGTCAGTTTTACTGCTGCCAGGCTTCCTTCTTCCTTAATTTCTTTTTAGACTTTCTTTCTGCATTTTCCAGTGTTGCTCTCAAAAAGACGCACCACATAAATTACTGCTAGTTTGGGGAATGCCATCATGTTTATTGCATTATTCACAACGGAGTGACAGTGGGTCTTAATTTCCTTTTGTTTTTAGGAGCGACTACTGTATATTGGGTATTAGGCAAACAGCTCATACAAATAAATCAGTGGACTGTGTCTAATGAAAGAACCACATTAGTAGTTTTTCCAGACAGTTGAGTTGAAGGGTCGGATCAGGGTACAGATTAGAGTCAGCATCTTCATCATGTTCTGTCTTAATTAATAACTGATCATCACAAAGTTAATCCGTTTTGTTAATATTAGCCATAGATACACAAAAGCACAGAGGCAGATAAGAAGCAGTGCCAATATCCGCTGGAGTTGATTACTGTCAGCCACTGGACTTTTTTTTTTCTTCCAATTTTGCTGAAAAGACACAAAGTCTGATTGTGACTGTTCCGACAGTGTTTCATCATGTGCATGAATCTTAAACTGTTGTGATGATTTCTGATATGGATTAACAGAATTAACCCATACAGACCCAGTGCTACTTTTGTGTCATTTCCCAAATTAATTTCACCTTTTTTAAGTGATGTATCGCCATTTATTATAATATTATCCTCTATATTTTATGTTTTTTCAATGGAAATCAGGTGTTTTCCTACATTTAATTCACTGATCATGTAGATGTTCATGAAGGCTCCGATTAAAGTTGAGGATTATTATTTTAGAAACAGAGAAAACTGAAGAACAAGTGACTTTTTTAGCAAAGATATCAGTAAATGAACATAAAAACAAATGTTGTCAACCAGTTCCATTGATCCAACTCCATGGGTTTTACTGGTGAATCAATGCTGTAGAAGATAATGGTGTTTTCATGTTCACTACGGAGCCTCTTATTACCTCCACCAAGGAGGTTATGTTTTTGTTGGCACTGGTTTGTCTGTCTGCCTGTGTGCAAGATAACTCAAAAAGTTATGGACGGATTTGGATGAAAATTTCAGGAAGCGTTGATACTGGCACAAGGAACAAATGATTACATTTTGGTGGTGATCAGGGGTGGGGGCGCCACTGATCTGCTTTGGTGGCGGTCTGCGCTCTACAAGTGCTTCTAGTTATATTTTAACCTCTGTATTTTGCGCTTCTTTAGTATACATCAGGTATTTTCCTATATTTAATTTTCCTGATCACGTAGATGTTCCTTAAAACTCAGATTAAAGTTGGGGGTTATTATATCAAAAACAGAGAAAAATTAGGTAAAAGTGACTTTTTCAACAAAATTTATCATTAATTGAACATAGAAACAGGTCTCTCCATCCACTGTCATTGACCGAACTCCATGGGTTTTACTGGTGAATCAATGTTGTAGAAGATGACGGTGTTTCCACGTTCAATACGGAGCCTCTGAACTTCCAAATGGGTCATATCTGATGACCATGAAAAGATGACAAACTGTATTTTACACCAATTATTTACATGGATTAACAGGATTAGTGGATCAACAGGTATTAAATTAAACATTTCAGGTCAGTGGATGGTTTTGGACACTGGTGGCTGTGTGGGTCTTTATGGGTTAAACTTTTTACAGTCCGTTCTCTCAGCATTTTAAGCAGATCCTATAGTTTTTTGTTTGTTTCTTCAATCTGTGTTGTGATCACCAGAGGAGTACAGTGGACATTTTTAGGCAGTTGTTTTTGATGTGTTTGAGAAATGACCTGTAAGACATTTCCAGTCGGTGTTGATAAAGGTCTGTGTGTGACCATCGTTTCTCTTTGGCAGTACATTTTTCTTCTTTCTGTCACATGTCATCCTGACACCAGAGGAGACTAATGCACCAGCAATCCAGGCAGTGAATAGCCAGCATCTTCAGAAAATGCCATACGTTGCTTTTACTATTGTCAAAACCAATTGCTGTGCATTTACAGTTCATATTAATTCTATTTTATATAGTGCCTGCTCGAATTTAGTAATTAACGCAGGGCAGATGTAATGAGGTGGTATTGCAAGTGTTTTTATATTCTATTTTATATTCTGTTTATATTTACCTCTGCCAAGGAGGTTATGTTTTTGCCAGGGTTTGTTTGTCTGTCCGTTAGTGTGCAACATAACTCAAAAAGTTATGGACAGATTTTGATGAAATTTTCAGGGTTTGTTGGAAATGGGATAAGGAAGAAATGATTAACTTTTGGGGGTGATCCGGAAGAAATCCTGGATTCTGGATCACTTGGAAATTTTCGTTAACATTGTGGTAAATGGGGCCAAAATTTTCGTTTCCCAATATCTTGCTTAATTATTGACCAAAACTCATGAAATTTAACTCAGGAATTGACAATGGGGTCCTCTATCACATTTCAAAGGCTGATCCGGATCTGATCCAGAAGGTGGATTTTATTTTAAAAAATAAATGTAGGATTTGTATCACCGATTATGTGGGGAATTTCTGCGCTTGGCGGAGGTCTGCGCTCTCCGAGTGCTTTTCTAGTAAGGTATTTTTTTTTTCTATCTCTTTCTATGTAACTAAATCAAGGAGTATGCTGCGTTTCCACTATGTGGTACCGGCTCGAATCGACTCGACTCGACTTTGCCTTTTTGCATTTCCATTACGAAAAAGGACCTGGAATCTGGTACCTGGTACTAGTTTTTGGTGTCACCTCCTCCAAGGTTGCAAGACTGGGGAACAGATACTAAAACGTGACGTGTAAACACTGCAGACCACTGATTGGTCAGAGAGCTGTCTCTGTGACCCGCCATTTTACAAAAACAGATGTTGACAGTAAACACAGCAGTAGGTTAATCCACATGATGACAGCCCAAAAACTACACCATGGTCCGTCGAAGAGATTCAGTCTTTGGTGGCTAATGTAAAAATTCAGCATTAGCTTGACGAGACAACACGCAATGAGGGAGTTTATCTGCAACTGTCTTAGCAGATGACACAGAAGTAACGCACTGAATCCCTATGACGTCCAGGTACTCTAAAGTCGGTAGTATCCTGTAATGGAAACAGTCTCCAGGAATAGTACCTGGTACCCGAGTCGAGTTGAGCCAAGTTGAGTTGAGCCAGTTCCTCCTAGTGGAAACGCAGCATAAGTAAAAAAATACAAGAAAACTCATGTAAGGTGAAAGGAACATCACTTTTAGAACATTAGACCACCATAAGTGCTGATCCAGACCCCTGTCCACATCCACATCATTCCTTACATTAGTACCATTACTTCATGGTACCTAACAAAGCAGGTCCACTCACTGTTCATGCAGAGGTGGACCTTACAGACCCTGTAGACCACATTGAACCTGAGATTGGTGACTCACTGTCTTCACTGTAACTGTCGCTGTCACTGTCTTGTAATTTGTGTGGAAATGACCAAAAATAGTCACTTGCCCAATAAAGGCTTAAAGTCACCACAGTAGCTGGAGATGTTTTCCTCCTTTTTCTCTTTGTAAGTTTTTATGTATTCAGATTGCACGGTAAATGGAGCACTCTGTCACTGATGAGTTTGGAAGCCAGAGGGAAATATTTGATAGAATTACATTTTTTTACGCCAACCCCCCCAACTTCAACACTGAAGTCGCTGCATGAATTTGTCAGAAATAAAATGACAACTGACTTTTAACATCTGTAACAGCCATCTGTAGCATTCCTGAGGTAGCATTCCCAGTTTGTTCACCATATGCTGTAGCTTTTCTCAGATGATGTGCCAGTATGAATGTAAGCTTTGTGTCTGTGTAATGGAAACCTAACAATGTCCCTTGAGTTATCAGCTCACATTGACAATGACAGACTGAGCTTTTGCTGATCACAGACTTAAGTCCCATTAGACAGTGTTATCTTCTTCTATTCATAAACACTCATCTATATTATAAAAGCCAAGTGGCCTCTGTGTGCATGCCTGTGTATATGTGTGTGTCTGGGGATTCACACAAATTCTGGAAAGAGCTGACTGCTGCAGTTTGTCAAACTTATGTATTTTTTTTTTATCAAGGAACAGACTAGCAAAAACAGCAAGTTGATAGGACCAGTATTTGGGGAGATATTAGTAATTTTGGAATACAATAGCCTTACAATCACGTTGCTATACCCACAACAATTTGGCGGTGACTGCTGGACAAATGTGGTACTGCAGGCATGAATACACAACAGCATAAAAACTACCACATCTAGAACCCGTGGATCCCAAGAGGTCAACATGCTAGTAAGATTTAATGTAGAAAATCACAAAAATGTGTTCCCTTGTCAGTAAACCTGCACATGTGGATGGCTGTAGTTTTTTTTTGCAGCCAGAAAATCCCTTTAGTTTTAAGTATTTAATAGTCTAGTGTGGATTAATGCCAAATATGATGTGTTAGTTGTCATTTGTTTATTTAAATGTCTTAGACTACCTTTAGTTTTGTTGTTTTTGCAGGGTTGAAATCAGCATCTATATTTATTTCTCATTTTTTTAATTCAAATACAAAAAGAAAAGACCCTTTAAGACACAAAAATGTTTAAAGTTTTAAAGTTCTTAAGAAAAACATGTGCAATTTCAACAATATTATGCTTTAGTTTATTATTTACACATATGCATTACACCTTACAGATCACAGTGGATCTACAAATACACAAAACATTTAATAACAGACATAACATTGTTAAAATTGAACTTTTGAAGACATTTCAGGTTTTTCAAATTTGTTCAGGTTATTCTTTTTTTTTTGAGAAATAATAGTAGGCTGAAACACGTTGGGGCTCTGTGTGGTCCATTGAGACATGCTGCAATTAATAGTCATTTTAAAATGATAAGAGAGGGCCTTGTTTTTTGTATTTTTGTGCATTGACAGTCCCTTCACCAAAGAGCACTTTTTTTTTTTTTTTTTTTTTTTACCATTTTTTATTACAATTTTTTATTACTGCCTGGAGGTCCATGAAGTGTTCCTCTTTACCGTTTGTTCAAAATATAGGAAAATACCTGATTTTCACTGGAAAGTCTCAAAATACAGAGGATAAGGGATAATAGACAATGGGGCGGCTCAGGAGGTACAGCAGATCGTCCAATAACTGAAGGGTTGGCAGTTCAAATCCTGCTCTGTCCTTGTCAGTCCGTTGTGTCCTTGGGTAAGACACATCCCCTTCCTTGCCTCCAGTACCACTCACACTGGTGTATGAATGCGTATGAATGTTTGGTGGTGGTCAGAGGGGCCATAGGCGTGAACTGGCAGCCATGCCTCCGTCGGCCTGCCCCAGGGCAGCTGTGGATACAGGTGTAGTTCACCTCCATCAGAGGGGGAATGTGAGAGCAAATGAATAATGGGTCAATAACACTGGGTTACAAAAAAATTTTTTTTGCAAGTTGTCTAGGTTTTTTCAGCTAAATTAGGACCATTTTGCACCGCTAAATCCAAAAATGACATCTGTTTTTCTCAATCACGTCAGGTTTTTTTTGCTCATTTGATTTTGAAAAATTTGATCTTCTCACAAAATTGATAACATTTTTGTGACTTTATCAGTTGATTTTTTTTATATAGTTCTCACCCAAAATAGGTTTTAAGAGAAAAAAAAATCATTTTCTAACAGGATTCCTGTTAGGTACAATGGTGTATTCACCGCAGATGTAGCAGAATACATCAGGCTTATTTTTGCAAGATCTTCTAGTCGAAGCCATTTCATTCACCTGAAATATTAAAAAAGCCCATTAATCATAAATTGGCAAAAATAAAATCTTCAGAATTCGTCTATTGCAAGAAATATGAAAGAATTTTGTATCATATGATGTGAAAATGCCCATAAATATAAGCAAAAATGTTAAAAAGCCAATATGTAGCATAGTTCAGAAAGTTGACCTGATTGAGCAAAATTAATATGATTTTTGGATTCAGCACAGCAAAACTATCCTAAATCAGCTCAAAAAACTTAAACAATAAATTTGCTGTTGACCAGTGTAATGTAAAGCACTTTCAGTGGCCAAAAAAGCGCAACAGAAATGTAATCCATTATTATTATTATTATTATTATTATTATTATTATTATTATTATTACAATAAATGGTGATAAATAAAGGGGGAAAAAAAATTGGGAACTGCCACAAAAGTAGAACTGGGTCTTTATGGAGACTGAAAAATGCATGTATGGTCTTTAGAATGTTACTAAACTAACAAACCCAATGTTGCCTTTGCAATTTACTATAAGTTAAGAAATTTTAAAGTATATCTTAAAAGTCCAGATTAGTGTAAATTTGATAATATTAATTTTGTAGAATGCTGTGCAGATTTCACTGGTCCTCCAGAGAGTGATAGAGCATGGGAAAATGTTGAGAGATTAGCCTTACGTTGAAACGGCCACAAAACCTCTCATTACTCATTCTTCCTGCTGTCAATGTGAAGTATTACTGTCTCTTCCTGTCTTGACACACTCTTACCATATCCACAAGGGGCCTATCGTTTAACTGCTGTTCCCTTCACTGTGCTGTTAAATGGCTCATTAGTAAGGCTAAGGTGTCATATACTGAAGGACAAATGTATTGGCTTTTCAGCTTCACCTGTGTCATATAAAGAACCTGTGCTGAGCGCAAATTAATTCTGCCGGTATCGCTCCAGTAAGAGCCGGCTCTGACATCCATGATGCATTCAGGAAGTTTTAACTGTGTTGTGAAATTAACTGGATAATTGTATTTGACAATGATGTCAAAGGGTATCGTCCATCCTGAGAAACACTGAACTGACACTGCTCTGATCCTGGTCCAAACATTTACTGTCACTCCTTCGTAAGTGACGCTGCTTCTCTTTTACTGGAATTTCAGAGAGATGTGGTCTGGACTGTATTTAGGTTAACCCATACCGACCCAAACCTACACCAGTGACCAAAAGCACCGACTGATCTAAAATGTTTAATACCTGTTCATCCACTAATCCTGTCAATACATTTTCAGTATTTTGTAATATTTTTATACTGTCTTTTTTGCACTAAGTGTTCTTGCTGCTAAACAGAACAGAGCTACTAAACAGATTTTCATTGTTCCTGTGACACCGACATGAAAGATCTATTCTATTCTATTCTATTCTATTCTATTCTATTCTATTCTATTCTATTCTATTCAGTACATGTAAATAATTGGCGTAAAATGCAGTTCATTATCTTTTCATGGTCATCACATATGACCCATTTGGACGTTCAGAGGCTCTGTAGTGAACATGAAAACACTGTCAGGGTTCTGTAGGGAATGTGGAGTTAGACAAATGACAGTGGATCAAGACTGATTTATGTTCAGTTAATGATATATTTCACTAAAAAGTCACTTTTTCTTGAGTTTTGACTGTTTCTAATATAATAACTCTCAACTTTAATCTGAGCTTTTATGATCATCTCTATGGTCAGTAAATTAAATACAGGAAAATACATGATTTCCACTGAAAAATTCCAAAATGCAGGGGATAATATTATAATAATCATGATCATTCACATAAAAAAGTTAAATGTACAGGGTGGGGAAGCAGAATTTACAATATTTTGAGGCAGGGATTGAAAGACAGTGTATGACCAATTAGTTTATTGACAGTCATGAGAATTTATTTGCCACAAGAAAATTGACATAATAGAAAATGTTTTTATTCTATGTGTCCTCCTTCTTTCTCAATAACTGCCTTCGCATGCTTCCTGAAACTTACGCAAGTGTTCCTCAAATATTCAAATACAACTTCTCCCATTCTTCTTTAATAGTATCTTCCAGACTTTCTCGTAATAGTTTTGCTCATATAAACAGTCTTTATGGACACTCCAACTATTTTTGAAATCTCCTTTGGTGTGACGAATGCATTCAGCAAATCACACACTCTTTGACGTTTGCTTTCCTGATTACTCATATGGGCAAAAGTTTCTGAAAAGGTATGGATAATAGTGTTAGGTATGATTATGACATCAATATATGTTTGGTTTTTAAACAATTGACGTAGTGCCTGCTGAGAAAAAACAACTAATGTTCATTGTAAATTTTGCTTCCCCACCCTGTAGATTTTATATATATATATAAAACTCAGTATATATAACCCAGTGCTACTCTTGAAGTCATCGATACATTTATTCATTTGGAAATGTGGCTCTGACTGTGACTCATCCCAGGTAATACAAAGAATAACAAGTAATTGTGAATAATGAGTAATGTACAAATTCTCAAACGGCTTTCATTTGAGCGTGGAGTGAAAAAACCCAGGGCGTCAGCGTTGTTTGGGTACCTGCTGTTCTGTAATCAGAAAAGTGTGGAGATGTAGTTTTTATTGAAATTCTGTCAGGTACAGCACTATCACTGAATGGATCAGTAATGCAAAACACTTTCATTGGCATGTTTGTCTTTGAAAATGGGAAGTTGCTGCAAAACTCTGCACATTCTTCCTCCCAGCCCATTATTTCTCCCTCACACACCTTCTTTGTCCGTGCACGTCCAACCTTTCTCATCCTGATGTTGTCTGCTATCAGCTGAGAGGAAGAAATAGATTGGCTCCTCGCTCCTGTAATCAATTTGTGTCAGCACACCAGGTTTCTCTCTGAAAGCGCCAAAGCTGGGAGGACACTTGGTATTCGCAAAATGAAATAATGGGCCACCATAAATTCTGCAGAGAGGTGCTGTCTGTTTCTCTTATGTTAAAGGAGATTTCTACTAGATAACTCTTGATAACATCTTCTATACTAGCACCAGTTCTCCTGTGTGATTTCCATCCTCAAAACACTTCGATTTTCACACCGTAATGTCTGGGCTTGTCTGACAATGGAAAACAACTGGCATTTACTTATGTTTTTAGATGTTTCTTTTTTTCTGAATACATTGGTGCCACTTGGAAATGTTTTCTTTTTATCTTTGTTCTCTTTTGTAATAAACAGTGGGTTTCAGCGAGCATTTTTATCAATGAACACTACCATCACAACTGCTTCACCACGCTGTCACATTCCTTCTCAGTCTTCAGGGTGAAGACACACCAACCCGACTGCTGATTGTTGCCGGAAAAGGTAGCCCAACTATCAGTTGGCTCTCGTCTCCTTGACACTGTCAAAAAAGTGTGAAGAACACTCCAAATCAATTACTTACTTGAGCGTACGTTCTGCGCTTGCGCAAGACGTAAAACCAGAAGAGACAGAACATCTCTCTAGACCTAAACACAGAGCTCACTGTCATCAGTCATTGTTGTCAGCAGAGTGTTGAGTAGTCAGGAAGGGTTGTTGTTGTTGTTGTACTTGTTGAACGGATGGCTAGTAATAAGAAGATACTGGTGTTTTCAGCTCTCTGGCTTCTTCTTGTGGAAGAAAAAAGATGTCGCAGGCGAAAACTAAGGAAAAATCACACTCTGCTAACAATGCTAACAGTGTTCACTTCATGGAATGAGTAAAGTCCATAGTCAACACTGACTGTCACTCATTCAGATATGATATGAGCAGTGAATAGCCTATTATAGAAGACAATAATAGTGTGAAGTACCTTGGTATAGCTGGATTCACATGGATACTTCTTCTTCACTTATTCACTAGTGAAGACCTATCCTTCCACCAACCAGACTGGTCCAACTGAAGGACGGGTAGTGGCAAATTACACATGTTGAATCGGCTGAAAAGACTTGCAATGGCATTAATGAGGGCCGATTTCATGGAACACACCGAGCAGACTCACGTCATTGACCTCACCAGACCGCTGAAAATCGGGTTGGTGTGTCTTCGCTTTAACAAACCACCACATACTATACAATGTCCAGTGTTTAGAGTAACATGTTACAAAAGTAATGCATTGCAGTAATGGATTACTTTTTACTGTAACGCAGTAGTGTAAGGCATTACTAATCAAATTTAATATGTAATGTAATATTTTACTTGGTATATGTTCAATAGCACTTGCGTTACAACACATTTTCTTTAACCCATAAAGACCCACTGTGACTTCTGTATCAGTTCCCAAATGAAGCTTACACTCTATTTAATCTTTCCTAAGTGATTTATTACCATTTATTCTAATATTATCCTCTGAATATTGCATTTTTTCCCAGTGAAAATCATCTATTTTCCTGTGTTTAATTGACTGATCATGTAGATGTTCATAAAAGCTCGGAGTAAAGTCGAAGGTTATTGTGTCAAAACAGAAAAAACTGAAGAAAAAGTGACTTTTTTCAGTAAAATATATCATTAACTGAACATAAACCAGGTGTTTCCATCCACTGTCATTGATCCAATTCAGTGGGTTTTACTGGTGAATCAATGTTGTAGAAGATGATGGTACTTTCATGTTCACTACAGAGCCTCTGAATGTCCAAACTGGGTCATATCTGATGACCATGAAAAGATGAATAACTGTATTTTACACCAATTATTTACATGGATTGAAAGGATTCGTGGATGAACAGTTTAGATCAGTAGATGCTTTTGGTCGACTGTGGATATCTGGGTCTTTATGGGTTAATAATTTATTTTTACAAATTAGAATTTAGTTGGACAAATGAAAAAAATGAAGATGGCAGAAGACAGTACATTTGCAAATGCCCACCTTATTATCAGAAGGCCCGTTAATCAGATATATTAGTTTGGATTTTGCTGATAAATCTAACCCTAACCCTGCTTTCAAGAAGCTAGTTAGCATCATCTCTGTGATCGGCATTGAGAAGGTAAGCTAACGTTTCTGTGACTAGTTAGAATTCTTTATCAGTTGCGTATTTATCTACCAGTGTCCTGGTGGTGGCACCCCCTGTTTGAACATGTAAAATGCTGAGAAAAATGTAAGCGGTCCTGCTTGGATTCAAACATCGTAGACTGTAGTCTTACTGAGCTATCCATCCACATGTACTTCAGGGCATAAATGTATGCGTCTCAAGGCTCTCCTATCTCTTGTACTGGGCAGGTTGGGTTCTACTGCACATGTGCCATTTATGACGAGAGTCTGTATATAACTCAAATTAATACAGGAGTCATGTAGCGCATTACAGTTCTGAGACAGTAATATTTTAAGGTAAGGAATTACTTTTTTTATTATTTACTTTTTATTTTTGTTTTTGAGGAAAACATAACACAGATACTTACAATAACAGAACAGACAGACAGCAGGGGGGAGAGTCCAACATTAGAGCTGCATCTAGTCCACACATGCATACATCAATATACTCGTATACACATTCATTTGTTCTTTTACGGTAAAGTTTAAGGATCCATTGAAATTATACAAAGTCCGGCCTCACAGTTACAATATAAGTGAGCCACTTTGACCAATTTTCAGTAAAAATATCAGTTTTACATCTCAGTTTAAATGTGATTCTCTTCATAACCTATACACTGTACACTACATCAGTCCAGTCATTTATAGCAGGTATGTCTCCTTTTCAGCCATTTTCTGGTCAGGGCCTTTCTTGCTACCAAGAGTAATCTCAATAAACATTTATCTCTCTTAGTACACTTGACTTCTTCTAAATCAGGGGTCTCAAACTCGCGGCCCGGGGGCCAAATGCAGCCCCCGGGATGATATTTTGTGGCCCCCTACTTTACATCAAAGTTTAGTGTTAGTGTGGACCACACAAAGTTCTCAAACGTACCTTTTTGCTGAGTGTTGCCATGCTTTTATTTTATTTATTTTTATCACTTATTGGCTACCATAGATAGTCTGGTGACAGCTTCTGGCAGCATTTGTTCTCA
Organism: Sphaeramia orbicularis; assembly: GCF_902148855.1. NCBI lineage: Eukaryota > Metazoa > Chordata > Actinopteri > Kurtiformes > Apogonidae > Sphaeramia > Sphaeramia orbicularis. Next base: position 49,547,346 of record NC_043957.1, on the reverse strand, counting down.
ACAGTTGTCAAGCTAGCCAACCGCGAAGTACTTGGGGAAGTATGAACATTAGTCACTTAGTTGAAACATATTCTGGAGTGACATCAAGTGGACGGAAAATATCTGCCATCACCCAGTTCCAGTTATGTCTCTCTCAAAACATGTCGTGAAGAGAAAGGTTGGCAACAAGTACAGGCAATTTCAGAAAAAGTGGGAGATGGAATATTTGTTTGTGGAGCACAGGGGTACCCCTACGTGTCTCATATGCACAGGGAAAGTTGCGGTGTATAAGGAATACGTCTGCCATCATGACTAAACTAGACATGCTGAGGAGTGTACAAAATACCAGGGCGATGAGAGAAAGAACCAGGTTGCCAATCTTAAAAAATATCTATTGAGGCAACAAGATTTATTCAAGAAAGCACACAAAGAGAATGAAGCAACAGTCGAAGCTTGCTACCTGGTGATTGAGATGATTGCTAGGGGCGGAAATCCGTTCAAAGAAGGTGAGTTCATCAAAAAGTGCATGTTACTAGTTGCAAGTAAAGTAAAGAAACCCTTTTTTGTGGAATACTTAATGCAGCCCAGCCTGACCCAGACTCTACCTCCAGTGGCCCCTAGGTAAGTTGAGTTTGAGACCCTTGTTCTAAATCATTGAGGTACATGGTTTTAAAGTCAAAACAAATTTTAAACTTAAGAACTGCCTCTGTGAGGCCATGTACACATCTCCAAAATGGAGCCGCAGAGGGACAATCCCAGAAGATATGAAAGTAGTTTGCCAAAATACTTCCACAGGACCTCCAACAAGCAGTCTGGTCAGAGTATTTAGTTTTCTGTGCAAGGGTACTAAAGAATCAAGTCAGGTTCTTCCAGCTGTATTCCCTCCAGGAGGGGGAGCTTGTTGTTGTTAAATAACATACTTTAAATAACAGTAACAAGTAATCTGTAATGGATTACACTTTGGAAGCAACGTGCACAACACTGGTTATATCTGAGTACTACCTGGCAGAATTTCATTTGATTTTTTTTTTTTATAGTATTTTTTTTGCACAAGGAAGAAAACAGCATCCACGTAGATGCATAGTTGTACATTCATGTAGTCATTGAAATTCATGAGGTGCGGAGAAAAACACAAGGCAAATTTTTCAAGAGCACATTCAGAAGCACCGGGCCATTTGTAAAACTTGTTCAGATGAATACACATGAAATAAATGTTAACTTTGCTGACAGGCTATTAATAAAAGCCCTCACTGTTTGATTTAGAGGCAAGGCAAGGGTAAGTGCCTGGGGAGGTGGGGATGCTGTAAGTGGGCACAGTGAGGAGAAGGCTTATCTCACGCTAACTGATGTTTTTGGACTACTCGACTTCCCCTTATCACAAGTGGCACACACCAAATGGATTAACCAACCAATCCTGGATCACTAGAACAATGTGGTACCAGTGGCATCCGGAGTGACTGTAACCACAGATGACTTACTGAGAGGGCTGGTACAAGATCTGGCTCACTGGGAAGTTAATTAAATTAACTGGGGGAGTTAAATCAAGCATCCAGATGAGGTGAGATGGTTGAAGGAGGGGTTGGTAGATGGTTTGGATTTTAAGAGGCACTTCCAGATGCAAAAAAACTAAACGCACCCCATGATTCAGTACCAGTAGAACCACCTTTAGCTGTAATAACTTGAAGTCAGTGTTTTCTGTATGACTGTGGTGGATCCCTTACCCACCACAATCTTGTGTTAGTAGGTTTTGTTATTTCATGAGTTTTTGTTTCTTAAGTTACAGTTAATAATTACAGCATACGGTTTAGTTTAAGTATTTTACTGAAACATTCTAATGTGGGTGCACACCAGTGGTGATTTCTCATAGACTGCAAGGGAAGCCCAGCTTCCCCTAAAATTATGAAAATTAAATGGTTAAATATGTTCGGTTGTGTTGACATTTTATTGACTACAAATGCGTTAGAACACGTTCATCTCAAAGATGAGTTCGTTCAGAATCAGCTTTATCACAAACCAACGGACGTGATGTTGTTCACTTCTCATACATTCCCGTTGCGCTGTTTTCTCATTTGATCTCTGCTCAGTGCATTTGTCTGTAGACTGCGGGCGTCTCTGGGCTTCAATGGGACTGAGTGGAACAGTTTTTGTCATTGCCACAAAACTGGACGGTAATTGGATAAATGCCACGATGTTGTCCTGCCCCCGGACGCTGGGCGTCACTGGGGGTGAATGGAGCTGTGGGCGGAGCTCGGCCGGGCTGGACGCCAGAATCCCATGTGCTGATTGGAGGATCGGTCGAAAGGCTGAATCCCGTTTGATTGACAGCTGTTTTCAGATCTCCTCCTTCACTGACACAGTTCAGTTTAATACTGTCACACATTCTGCTGTGAAAGAGAGAGAGAAACCACTACGAAATTACTTGTTCATTTCTTGCACTGTAAATAAAACCCACTCATTGTACTTCCTTGTTTCAATTTAACATAGTTTCAGCGTTTTCTTGTTTCAGTTACATAATTTAATCATTTCTTGTTCGAGTTTAATATCGTTTTGTAGATAGTTAAATCAATCAAACTGTCGGCTTGGTCGCAGTGAAAGGAGCATCTGTAGTTTAAAAAGGCTGAAGTCTTACACACACAACACAATGGGCCAAGGCAGTCTAAGCAGCCCAGCTCTGATGGACATTCAGAGGACAGTGGTCCAGTCCCTGGAAAAGACGCCTACTGTGTACGATAAGGTCACTGAGCGTTTTCTTAATTCTTTTTTTTTTTTTTTTTTTGAATGTAAGCCGACAATGAGCTTCCCCTGTCTGAAAGACGAGCAGCCGCCACTGGTGCACACATATTAGTTCTATTTGAGTTATTTACTTACATTATTCTTGAGTTCGCAAAAGGGACAGAAGGAGACAAGACAAGACAAAAGGGCTTGGCTATCATTTAAGACACAGGTGTCAAACATGCGGCTCGGGGGCCAAATTCAGTGAAAGTGAAACTAAAGACATTTTACTAATTCCTCTATTGCCGCATTTCTACTATGTGGAACTGGTTCGACTCGGCTCGGCTTGTCTCCCATTGTTGTGCACCTCATTTCCTTTCCCTTCTTACCTTCGGAAACTTGATTTGAGGAGTTACGACGTTTGTTGCCCACACCAGAACCGGCCCAGCGTTCACTCTGCCGCTACATTCACAAGCGCTGCTAGGTAGAGTATCAAATATGTGACATTCCTGTAAATGAATCACATGCTGTGGACAAATGTTTGAGGATATTGGAGGGATTCCACCCTTTTGAAGACATGGAAGCTTTGCAAGTGTTCCACATAAGTGGACCTGGTGTCATCTTTTTAGACCGTTTCTGCCTCAACGCCATGTTGGCCACATTCTGACCAAAACAATGCAGCGTACGTGTGACGTCATCGCGGATGCACAACGAAGGCAGAATCGTTAAGCAGGCAGGCAAACAATTCCAAGGAATCGAGCTACTGGGAACCGGTTCTCAAAAAGAACCGGTTCTCGATTCCCATCCCTAACCATCACCCATCTGTTACTTACCCTCTTAACCCTTTAACCTCTGATGTGTCTGTGGTGAGCGTTATGTGTTTATGATTTGTTTTAAACATTCATAAAAATTCAACCGTTTGCTCATTAAGGAACTTTTCAAAACATGCTGATAGAATAGACCTTGTTTTTTCCATAGACATCTGAGCATGCTCAGTACACCCCACCACCACCTGTGTAATGGGAGGCAAAACACAGAGCAGAGAGTGATAATGATTTGCTATCGAAATAGACGGTTTGGGCTTTCTATTTTTGTTTTTACTGTTGTTTGCAGTGTTGTAGTGATTTTCCTTTATTTATTTATTTTTTTTACTGTGTTTTTACCGAGTTGTAATTTATTTTTGGAGTTCAACTAGGTGCCGAAAAGCAGCCGGACTGATTTAGAAACAACAAAACCTTCTGGGGCCAAATTCAAATACTTGTTGTTCAGTGTGTTACAGTTCACACTTCATGTTAAACATCCTGAATCTCTTATTGAGGCATATTTTGAGCGCCTTATTTAGTAAAAACTTGTCAAACTTCAATTCCTTTCCGTCTTGTTCTGTTATTCCACCCTGTTTTGACCTTAAAACACACAGTAAAACAAAACCACCAAAGAAAAGGAACACAAGCACAAACTCACAGCAGCTTTTATGAACCTGAAACAGATGACAATTCACAGCAGCATGTTTACCTGGAATAATGTCTCAGGGGTTAAAGGGTTAACTCCTCTGGCAGTAATAAAGCTGTAGTTAGATCTTCACATGCTGCTTCTCCATTTTGGCTTCATTGACCTTTTTCACACTTGCCGAAAATACATAATCGTTGCGTAAAAGGACTTCCTGCCAAGCATCAACACAGTGAGACAAAATGGATAAGAGTGTACACCACCTGCCTGACTGATTTGCCAAATATTACATTTGCAGATGTTGTAAGGTTCACTGAAAAAAACGCCGTAAACAAAAAGAACAGAATCAATAAAGGTTTCAAATTTTTCATGAGGAATTTGTCTTTAACCCTTTCATGCATGAATTATGAGGACCTTAGTCAAGATATTTTTCCTGAGTGTTTTTATTCCTCTTTAGGCATGAAAAAAAAACCAATGTGATTGAGTTTGTTTGTTTTTTTAAGGAGTTATAAATATGTCTACTCAGCTGGACACCATGCATTTAATTTTTGAAGCAGAGAAACATGTACAGGAAGTCCTCGGGTTACGAACGAGTTCCGTTCCTACGCTGGCGACGTAACCCAAATTTCCGCGGAAGTTGGAATTAACCCTTTAATACCCCCTAAATCTCTAAATAAATATCCAAATACACATATTACGGGTTTTGTTCTTAATAATGGTCGCCACGGTCGACCGACTGAAGCCTAAGGCTTTACCGATGTTCGTCGGTGTCTCGCCTTTCTCTGACCTTTTGATGATATCCAGCTTCGTTTCCATCGTAATGGCTTTCCTCTTGGCTGGACCAGCATCGCAAGAAGATCCTGCTTTCTTTTTTGGGGCCATGATGTGAAAAAGGAGGGTGAAAAAAGCGAGGATACCGAGAAAATTACGGAGCACAGACACTCTACACTATGGGGCTGGAGACAAACTGGCGGACGAGACTCAGGCGTCGTAAAGTCGAAACAGCGTAGGTCGAGTACCGCGTAACCCGAGGACCTCCTGTATTTAAAACTTTATATCAGAAAGTGATATGGAAAACTATGCGATAAAAACATTTTTAATGCTGCTAATCAGATGTTTTTGCACATTTTAACATACCCTAATACAAATTATTACTCACTTCATGGAGATAACATGCAAAAAAAATTTTTGCTTAAAAAAAAAAAACCTTGGTAATTACAGTCTAATAACAATTAGCGATTGGTTTCCACTCAAACTTGTTAGTGCAGATCAGGTTTATCAAGAACAGCAAAGTTATAGTAATGGTATGAAAGTCAGTTTATGGGAGGGTGCATAAGTGTCCTCTGTGTTGGCTGATATGGAACTAAAACAACAAAACCTGTGAATATACAATAGAACAGCTGTAGAATAACTGTCCACTGGAGTGACCACTGTGCATGAAAGGGTTAAATATCAAGATAAGCAGAGAGCGATCAGACTGTTACTGAACTGCTAGAATGACAAGTCACTAGCATGTTTACGTCGACATAATTTATGTCTAATGTGCAGTCGACCTTACTGAAGCATCATAGTCTGCTTTGAATGAAGCATTATGGCATCAGTTTGTTCTGTTTAGGGTGGTCCAAGTGGACATCTTCCATGTAGCTACAGTAATGTTAGCCAAATTCTATCATCAGTTAAAGGGGTCATATTTTTCCAAACCCACTTTTATTAGTCTTTGGTACATTTATTTGTGTATTTGGACCCTAATAGTTCCAAAAGTTTGAATTTGAATCCTCCAGGTGCTGCAAAGCTATCTTTATATTCATTTTGTCAAAATCCGAGTGGATTTCTACAACCCATTTTAATTCCTTAATTTATTACATCTATAACACTGGTCAACAACAAATTTATTGTTTAAGTTTTTTGAGCTGATTTAGGATAATTTTGGTGTGCTGAATCCAAAAATCACATTAATTTTGCCCAATCAGGTCAACTTTCTGAATTACGCTACATATTGGCTTTTTAACATTTTTGCTTATATTTATGGGCATTTTCACATCATATGATACAAAATTCTTTCATATTTCTTGCAATGATCGAGTTTTGAAGATTTTACTTTTGCCAATTAATGATTAATGTTTTTTTTAATATTATGGGTGAATGAAATGGCTTCGACTAGAAGATCTTGCAAAAATAAGCCTGACGTATTCTGCTACAGTTTGTAACACTTAATAAATACATCCTGTTAGAAAATGATTTTTTTTCTCTTAAAACCTATTTTGGGTGAGAACTATATAAAAAATCAACTGATGAAGTCACAAAAATGTAATCAATTTTGTGAGAAGATCAAATTTTTCAAAATCAAATTAGCAAAAAAACCTGACCTGAATGAGAAAAACAGATTTCATTTTTGGATTTAGCGGTGCAAAATGGTCCTAATTCAGTTGAAAAAACCTAGACAACTTGCAAAAAACAGTTTTTTGTAACCCAGTGTAACTAGTTACATCACAACATGTGCACTTATAAGGTCAAGACTTCCAACAAACATTTCTCCGAGTACGCCATAATTATTTGTCAGCAGCAGCAGTTGTAGTTAGCAATGTCCCGATCTGGATTTTCTTGTTTACGATTCAATTTTTTTTTTTTTTTTTTTGGGATTAGTTTTGCTGATATCGATCCAATACCAATACGATATGGACTTTTTACAATGAAATTTTGATTTAAATTCTGAGTCATTATTTATAGGTTATTATACTATTATTTTACTGTAGATCACAATTTGGCTGAATGTGGAACCTTAACTAAAACAACTATGACACTTTTGATTTTTAATAACTTTAGTATAATTTTTGCACTTTCCAAATTCACACTGTGGGACAAATTAGAACCTTATATTTTCCACTGCTGTAGCTGGTGTATGGACAGGTCCGTCCAGGTATTATATAGGGGTGTGTTCGGTGCCATGCATTAGTGATGTGAAGTGGGTTACTCATGGGTCAGGTTGGGGTTGGTCAAAAGAATGTCAGTTTATTTACCGGTTGGGTTGGGTCGAATAATTCCACAAAATCCCCATGGGTTGAAAAAAACCAGACTCGTGCATCACAACCGGACCTCAGAATGAGTACAAGGGTAGAGTGACAGTGAAATTTATAGATGCTTTACTAGTTCCTCTAAACCTCCTGATGTTGTGCAGCTTTTCACTACCTTTAGAAACTTTAATTTGAGGGGGAAGGACATTTGCCCTCCCCCTTTTCCCCAACCGGGCACAGATCGGCCTGATCTCATGACTAAATCCGATCTTCTAAAAAATGCCAAATCTGCAGCCTGACACTGAGCTTTAAATTGGACCGGGACACAAATTTTCTTAAACAAATCAGTTAGCTCTATTAGAATATTCTACAACATCCTTAAAGCGTACTCTACAGTTAATACTTCGCACTTGAAGGAAATGTGGGAGAAGGATCTCGACTGTTATTACTGAGGATGACTGGGACAATGTTTGGGGTAATGTAAAAACGTTATGCTTTTGTAAGAGAGTAAAAGCAACTCGGCTAATGATTCTTCACAGCGCGCACATTTCTTCTCATTTACGCCACAAATTTAAGCCGGATTCCTCCCCACTATGCTGGAAGTGTAAAGTTGAGACTGGTACCCCCACACACTGCTTTTGGTCTTGTTTACAAGCACAATATTTTTGGCAGATGATTGGTCAGGAAATGGAAAAAATATTTTATGCGAAACTGAACTGTAATCCTCTGTTTCTTTTGCTTGGGTTAACTGACCCTGTTGTTGCCAACAAATATCACAAAGAAACTATATTGAATGCTTACTCTGTGTGCCAGAAAATGTTTGCTTGTAAACTGGATCTCAGATCAGATTCCCACCCGGACACAATAGCATAAGACAGTTTTTAGTTATGTTTCCCTTGACTACTCGAGGTTTCTGCTGTTAAAGGGAAGTTTTTCCTCACCACTGTCACCAGTCACAAGTGTTTGCTCTTGGAGGATTCTGTTGGGTTTCTGTAAATTGGCTTAGAGTCTGGTTTTGACCAACTCTATATATAAAGTGTCATGAGATAACTTTTTGTTGTGATCTGGCGCTATATAAATACGGTAAATTTGATTGATTGAGTGATTTGATTGGTTTTCCCCTGTAAGTCGCTTTGGAAAAAAGCGTCTGCCAAATGCACAAACATAAACATCTCACTTATCGATTACACCATAAGGATGATGTCTTTCTAAAGACTTGGGAACTTTTTCTTATCTATATGGGACTGGAAGCTTCGACAGCTGTTAAAAGGGCATTTGTATTTTGAAATGAAAACATAATTTTTATGGGCCAATTTTTGTTTTTGTTTGGTTTTTCTGTTGATATGTTCTTAGTTTTGTTTATTGTCATTTTGTGAGTGTGTGTGTGTGTGTGTATAAAGCAAAAATGACAATAAATGTAATTTTTAAAAAAATAAAAATTTGGAAAAAAAAAATTGGTATTTTGAAATGAAAACAATTTTTATGGGCCAGTTTTTGTTTAGTTGTTCTGTTGATATGTTCTTAGTTTTGTTTATTGTCATTTTGTGAGTGTGTGTGTGTGTGTGTGTATATAAAGCAAAAATGACAATAAATATTAAAAAAAAAAAAAAAAATTGGTATTTTGAAATGAAAACATAATTTTTATGGACCAATTTTTGTTTTTGTTTGGTTTTTCTGTTGGTATGTTCTTGGTTTTGTTTGTCATTTTGTGAGTGTGTGAGAGTGTGTATAAAGCAAAAATGACAATAAATATAATTTTAAAAAAAAATAAATTTTGAAAAAAAAATTGGTATTTTGAAATGAAAACATAATTTTTATGGGCCAATTTTTGTTTTTGTTTAGTTGTTCTGTTGATATGTTCTTTGTTTTGTTTATTGTCATTTTGTGTGTGTGTGTGTGTGTGTGTGTGTGTATAAAGCAAAGATGACAATAAAAAAAAAAATCAGAAACAAAAATTGGTATTTTGAAATGAAAACATAATTTTTATGGGCCAATTTTTGTTCTTGTTTGGTTGTTCTGTTGATATGTTCTTTGTTTTGTTTATTGTCATTTTGTGAGTGTGTGTGTGTGTATTAAAGCATAAATGACAATAAATATAATTTTGAAAAAAAAAAAAAAAAAAAAAATCGGATCGGGACATCAATAGTTGTAGTCTATACTGAAAATATGCCCAAACCTCGAGCCAGTTACCTAAAATGTTCATTTGTTGGTCGTATTAATGAACACAAGAGGTTGAATGAGACAGAGCAGCACAGTCAAAAACCTGCAGGGGGTGGGACGTGAAGTGGCTCATTTGCACTTAAAGGGCCAGCGCTCAAAATGACCTTTCTGGTGTCATTACTCAAAAACAGGGTTGAAGATGGACCTGTGGAGTTGAATTAATGAAGAACTCAGACCCAAGCATAGCATTTACAGTTTATGTAGACCACAGGGAAAGGTTTTAAAATACATAATTCCATTTGAAAAAAAGCAAAGTATCACTCCTTTAACCTTTCTTTGGGTAACATTTGTGTTTATGTACTTTTCTGAACAGAAATGAAACTGTTGCAATGAGAAAAGGCTAGGAACAGCCCCGGGTTTCAGGTGGCGAACAGTGATTCTCAGCACATAATCTCTGGATGTAAAATATCTGCTGCAGACATATGTACTACCCTTTTTAATCACAAACTTTGGTCCCCCATCCGGCCGGATTGCCTGAATCCAATTCGGGCTAACCTCACTGTCCGCAGGAAAAGAACGAAAAGACAGATACGGCTGCTTTTGGGCATAACAAGAGCAACCTGGAACACTACAAAAACTCTTGTTCTTCGTTTGTGCCATAGTTGCCCTGATAGGCAAAGAAGTAGAATTCCACAACGATTGTGTATTTCTAGTGAAGTTGTGGAAAAGGTCTATGTTTATGAAATAAATGATGACACACTGGAAACTGTTGTGTGTTTTTGTACACTTGAAGTTTGACCACATAGTTTTTTTTTTTTTCCCCAGATACATAAACCATAGAATTCACACTCTAATTTACTCAGGACCGTACAGTTACAAAATTGTGGATTCCTGTTTAATTAATCAGTGATTGTCAACATTTTTCAACAGCATGTTTTTAAACTTACACAAAAATTCAGAGTTTCTATAAACCAGCATACACAGCCTCCAGAAACCAGAGGAAAACTTATTATACTTTTGTTTGTAAATCTCCTACATTTTACACAGAATAAGTAGATTCCGATTCTGAATTGTGTGTCTACCTCAAACATCATCGTAGGGTTTTTTTTTTTTTTTTTTGCCAAGTTGCTCAGCCCTAGTATTTTAACAGTTGTAACTAATGAATATTAATATTTTTCTCAAATACAATAGCTTGGTATGCATAAAATTGTCATGAGTCATTATAACTGTACTTGATTTTATATTTATTCACAACATTAAGTGATGAAGGTTGCATTTTCAATTCCAGAACAAAACTATTTCGCTGTGAGAAGAGCCTGTGGTGGTGGCTGCAATCAGCAGGTTTCAAACACAGACTATTGAGGCAGTGTTGATGCTTGGAGCTGTTAGTTTACCAAGCAGGAAAACAGGCTGATGTTTACCTCTTGCTGCCCCCAAACACTGCTCTGTTACCTGCTGTGTCGACTGTTTCCTCACCAACCAGTGCAGAATTGTTCATCTGCTGTTCTGCTGCCATGCAGAGCAGCCCAGTATGTGAAATTAAAAGATCAAGGGGGTTTGTGTCTTTTCTCCCCCTCCTCTTGCAAACAGAGGCTACATGCATGTCCTTAATCCAAAAGGACCCAGTGTTACTTTTCAGGTCCCAAATGAATTTTTCTCCATATTTTAACCTTCCTAAAGTGATTTATCACCATTTATTGTAATTTTATTTTCTGTATTTTGCGTCTTTTCAGTGAAAATCCAGTATTTTCCTACACTTGACCCTGTAAAGCCTGAAACCATTAAATCATTGACAGAAAATTCCAGTTCTTTGAAAATAGTCTTTACTGGTCCTTCTGAACAACCAAAAAAAAAGCTTTTCAAATATCAATTTCCATGTATGAGTTTCAGTTTTGTGTCATATTTGATACATCGGGTCTCAAGGCTCAAATATCATTATTTTTGAACAAACAAAAAACATAATATAACACAAACATGTCTAACAAATTGGTCATTTCTTTTCAAAATTGGCAAAGTTCTGCCTCCTTCCTCATTAAAGACAATTTTGTAGTGTCACTGGAAAGTAGTGTTGTTTTTGTCAGCCTGTTTTAATTTTAGTTTTAGTCTAGTCTTTGGGCCAAACTTTCATTTTAGTCTTTATTAGTTTTAGTCACATTCACAGTTTTTTTTGTCTAGTCAAGTTTTAGTCGACTAAAACCTTGAGTATTTTAGTCGTATTTTAGTCAGAATAATACGTGACTATTTTCATCTAGTTTTAGTCGGCGAAAACTGATGACATTTTCGTCTTGTTTTAGTCAATGAAAATGGTATTTTAGTCTCTTTTTAGTCATGCAGTTCTATTTAATCTGGTCAATATAGTCACGACAAAATCAACATTTTCATTTAGTTAAACCCATTTTAGTTCAAATAAAGTTATCTTATCATCCATATGAACTCAGAAATATATTAAATGCTGTCAATTACCATATCTGTATGAATATTCATGAGGACAACCCAGCCTGACCGGTCGGGTCCTGTCTGGCTTCAGGTTGCAGTACTCTACCATGTGGACCCGGACTGGGAGCAGGTCTTTTTGGACCCTGGACATTTTGAGCTTGAGACGGAAGGTGAACCATCCAGACTTCAGGTGCGAACCAGAGGAGGCGAAACATGTGGTAACCTGCGGACCTCACAGTTTCGGACACACCTGCAGTAATGCAACTAAAGACTATAACGGCAATTCATCTCGTTAACAAATATGAAGAGACATTTTATCGCAGTTTTTTGTTTTGTGAACTACATTTTGTCTCATTTTTATTTGTCAACAATATTGTAGTACACATTTAATTGTAGTTATCGTCACATGACCACCATTTTCGTTACGTCTCGTTTTCGTCACGCGCTAAAAGTTTGTTGACGAAGACATTTTGTCATAATTTTTGTTGACGGAAGCAACACTACTGGAAAGGCCTCTGGTGATGAATTCCTCCCCCCTGGTGGATTATCCATGTATTGTGTGTGTCTAATTGTATACATCAGTTTTTCAAGAAAAAAAAATCACACTGATCATGCCGAGGGCTTCAAAACTCATGTATCAAATATTATACAGGGTGGGGAAGCAAAATTTACAATGAACATTTAGTTTTTTTTCTCAGCAGGCACTACAGGGGTTTGACAAAATAATGGAAACACCTTAAAAAATCAACAAAATATAATTTAATATGGTGTAGGTCCGCCTTTTGCGGCAATTACAGCCTCAATTCTCCGAGGTATTGATTCATACAACTTGTGAATTGTTTCCAAAGGAATTTTAAGCCATTCTTCAGTTAGAATACCCTCCAACTCTTTTAGAGACGATGGCGGTGGAAATCGACGTCTTACTTGAATCTCTAAAACTGACTATAAATGCTCAATAATGTTGAGGTCTGGGGACTGTGCCGGCCATACGAGATGCTCAACTTCATTAGAATGTTCCTCATGCCATTCTTTAACAATTCTAGCTGTATGGATTGGGGCATTATCATCTTGAGGTGAAGGTGTTTCCATTATTTTGTCCAACCCCTGTACGTCAATTGTTTTGAAACCAAACATATATTGATGTCATAATCATACCTAACACTATTATCCATACCTTTTCAGAAACTTTTGCCCATATGAGTAATCAGGAAAGCAAACGTCAAAGAGTGTGTGATTTGCTGAATGCACTCGTCACACCAAAGGAGATTTCAAAAATAGTTGGAGTGTCCATAAAGACTGTTTATAATGGAAAGAAGAGAATGACTATGAGCAAAACTATTACCAGAAAGTCTGGAAGATACTATTAAAGAAGAATGGGAGAAGTTGTCACCCGAATATTTGAGGAACACTTGCGCAAGTTTCAGGAAGCGTGTGAAGGCAGTTATTGAGAAAGAAGGAGGACACATAGAATAAAAACATTTTCTATGATGTCAATTTTCTTGTGACAAATAAATTCTCATGACTTTCAATAAACTAATTGGTCATACACTGTCTTTCAATCCCTGCCTCAAAATATTGTAAATTTTGCTTCCCCACCCTGTACATTTGGCGTTATAGGGTTGATTTACTAATCATGTAGATGTTCATTAAAGCTCAGAGTAAAATTGAGGGTTATTATATCAAAAACAGAGAAAACTGAACAAAAAATGACTTTGAGCAAATCTGTATTTAACTGAACATAAATCACGTGTCTCCATCCACTGTAACTGATCCAACTCCATGGTTTTTACTGGTGATTCAATGTTGTAGAAGATGATGGTGTTTCCATGGTAACTACGGAGCCAATAGGCCAGGGGTGTCAAACTTATTTTAGTCCAGGGGCCACATTCACCCCTATTCAATCTCAAGCGGGCCAAACCATTAAAATAATAGCATAATGACCTGTAAATAATGACAACTCCAATTTTTTTCTTTGTTTTAGTGCCATAAAAAACATTAAATTATGAAAATATTTACATTTACAAACAAATACCAGAAAAAACAGAAAAATTAGTGATTTAAAAAAAAAAATATTATGCCTCAACTTTTCACTTGTACTTGTGCGTTACACACAATATTACACAAACATTTGGCAACAGTCATATTATTGTTGAAATTTGGAAGTTTGGAATTTAGAACTAAAATAAGAATAACTTCTACACTATTATATGTCATCTTATTGTTAACTCAACTTACAGATGGGATCTACAAATACACACATTTAGTAACAGGCAGAATATTGTTAAAATTGTACTTCTCTTAAGACATTTCAGGTTGTTCATATTTGTTCAGGTTATTCATTTTTTGTTTTAGTGTATATACATGAAAATATTTACATTTACAAAGAGAAACACTTGGAGTTTTCATTATTTATATGTTATTATGATAGTATTTTACTGAATCCTGCCCACTTTAGATTGAATTAGTCTGAATGTGGAACCTGAACTAAAAGAATTATTAATATCTTAGTGTAATTCATCCCAAGGGCCGGACTGGACCCTTTGGCGGGCCGGATTTGGCCCCCGGGCCGCATGTTTGACATCTGTGCTATAGGTCATATCTGATGACCATGAAAAGATGGCAAACTTCATTTTACAGTTTGGTTTTGGTAGACGGTGGATGTTTGGGTCTTCATGGGTTAAAGAAGGTCTGTCTGAAAATGTATGTAGCTAACTTGAATGTGTTTTAAAATGTGGTCATTTGTCATGCGATCCTCGACCACATATATGACAAAATGAATGAAACCCAGTGGAGGTTTCCTGATTTACACTAAAACACATACTTAGTTGAGTTGAGCTGTAATTTATATTATAATGATCCACCTTTCGCTGTGTGGTTTGTGGGTAAACATCATGTAAGTATGAGAGCATGAAATTAATCTTTACCATTACCGTACATACCCTGAGGCAGCAGGCTATTGGGGTGAAGTAATGTGATGTAGCACATTTCCATACGGAGAGAGGAGGTGGGAGGCAACTCAGAATTTAGTTGTGGAGAAAAATGAAGATAAGTTCAAAGCCACGTGGAAATGTGCATAGAAATGCATTAGACTTTCATGGTGGAGGCAGAGATTGTGGGCCCATTCTCACCAGGGGAATGTGCCAATTATTAGATAGTGTTCAGAACAAGCTGTCATGGATTAAAGCTTTGCAAGAGTCAGGATGCTCTTCAAATGAAGATGGTTTGATTAGAATGCTTTTTCAACTACCACATGAGGTTTGTGGTTGAACGGAGGAGGATTTCAGCCCATCTTCTAAGCTTTGTTTGCAAATCCCTCATAAGAAATGCGTTGTCAAAGTCAGAATTATGCTGTCTCCTTGAGGTTTAATACCACAAGAATTTGGCATTTGGACAAAAACACTACTGAGTATATATCAACAGCATTTTTAAGTCAAGCCATTTTTAAAAAATATATATTTTTAGAATAATAACCTTGAATACTCTTATAGATGCTGCAGTAACAGGTCAAAATGAGGATGAAAACATATATTTAATTGTTTAACAAAAACAAATGACAAATATAAGCTGGTTTCAGTTCTATAAATCTGGGGATATGCTGCTTTTCTCTGTTTACCAAGGATTAAAATATCACTGTATTTGTCAGTTTTAGACATGGAAACATTGTTTTAAGGTTTTACATTAAAGCTGCCCTGCCACACGTATTTTCTACCATGGACTCTCTAACATTTATAGTGGAAAAAATGCCTTGGTTACAAAGTTTCAAACCATTCTAACATGGTATAAAAAGCCTGCTGGAAGACTCAGCTCAGTTTGTACCAGCTGTCATGAATATTCAACATGCTAATCTGCTTGACTCTGATTGGATAACAGCCAGCCAGTGAGAACTTGGCTTTTCAGCATCTTCACCCTGCACAACAAGTAGAGGAACTGGCGTAACTGAAAGTGAAACTTAACATGCTTTGAACGTCTGACTCCTGGCTTCTATTGTTATGTTCTGACGCACTTCTATTTTTCCCCCTTTGTCTTTTGTGGTTTTTTTGTTAATTCTTACTTGACACTTTTGGGTAAATATTGCTCTCTGTTTTTTTTTTTGCCTTGATAACATTTTTGGGCAAAATATTATGTATTTAGTATGTTTCTTCAATAGATGGCCAATTGGTTTTCCCGCCGGCTGAGCCTATAAATTGGACCAATGCTGGGCTCTCGCTCTCTCTCGCCTCCTGTTCTCTCCACCTCCTCCAGCGATGCTGGCGTCCGGAGCGCGCACGTTGAGGCGCGCATCCGCTCCACTCGTCCACGCAGGTTGCTCCATGCCAGCAGGGTTTTTGTTAGCTTTTTGTTAGCTTATCCTTTTGTTTGACCAGGTGGATCCGGACATCCTGTTTTCGCTTTTCCTTTCGTTAGGGCTTATTTTTTTAAAGTTTGCTTTATTTGATAGGGTAGCGGTGCGCTGGCAGCTTCTACGGCCCTGTACAGGGTTGGCCTGTCCAGCGCACCGTCCTTATGTTTAGTTTGCCGGTCCACCCTGGTCTTTTCTTTTGTTACTTTGGGCACAGGGTTTAAAAGGGGTTCTTAGATTCTGCTTCATTAAAACCAGGTTGGGTACAAACGAAGAGAATAGCAGAAGAAGAAAAAAAAAAACTAACAGCAAATAAATAAAAAAAGTTTTTCGAATTATACTCCTTGACTCCCGGTGTCCTTTGTAAATATGTTTCACCCTTCGGGTTGTAACATCTATGCCTCTCTTGTATGACGGACCTTACACCGAATTTACACACCTTCTAACCTGCATCCACTGGGCCCTCCTGGGAATGCTGGGCCCCAGGAATTTGTGATGTTTACCCCCCATTTACAACGCCCCAGCTTGCTGTGGGTGGAGGTAGACAAACTGGCACTGAGCTAGACAAATTCAGTGGGCGTGGTCTCACCCCGGTGAATTCATGAATACTAACAAGCTCAGGCATTAACACATCACATGACCAGCTTTTGTAATTCACCTGATTTCTTCGCTTATTTCTTTTCAGTGGCAATAGCAGACCGAGGAGGTAGACATTCATTTACACATTCACTACAGAACACAAACACCTATGGACCTAACACAGTGGTTGCCAAACTTTTTTGGCTCGTGACCTCATTTTAACATCACAAATTTCTTGCTACCCCAGACATTCAAAACCGAGACATTTTTTTGCTAAAATTAAATTTTTTTTGATCATGTAATAGTTTGCTATATGTTGCAAATAAATGTTAATTTTAGACGACATTTAGGCTATATAATGTATATTTTTATGGACGGAAGCAGAAAAAACAGGTTGAGATTACTGCACAAAGTGTACATATCCTGACCCAGGAAAATAAAATTTTCAGTCAGTCGAGCTTGTATTTACAAGGCTGACAATTAATACTGAACAAACAAAAACTCAAACTATGAATTATGAAAGAGCTGCAGCATCTGAAACCGACCACAATGAACATTTGACAGATAAACAGAACCACAGTGCTTCAGTTTCAGCTTCAGTGTTTGTCATGTCTTTCATGTATTGCGATTGTCTCCGTCAACTCACCATATATTTTTTATTATTACATTTTATTTTATTTTTTTATCAATTACAAGACCCCATTTGAATTCAAGGTGACCCCACGTGGGGTCCTGACCCCAAGGTTGAAAAACACTTACCCAACATGTAAAGTAAAAACAGTTTTGTGTGGCAGGGCACCTTTAAAGCAGCATAAGACTTTCATCAAAATTTATTTTTTTAAATTTGTAAAACCCCAGTGATATCCTAATTATCACTAATCCATTAGTCTTTCTGTGCTTATGCACCTGAATCACTTCCCTCACGGGGAACAACTTCAAATCTGACTCCATCATGAACAGTCCGCTTGTTTTCATAACAAACCGAAACATCACTTTTCGGCCTTTTCGAAAATTTTGTTACAAAGTGCATTGTGAGAATGGCAACCAAGCAAAAGCAGTTTCTCACAGATTCAGCAAGAAAATGAGCCAGATCGCTACAATGTAAAATTATACCATCCACCAAGGTTGTTTTAACCCTTGTATGGTGTTTGGGTCTGTGGGAACCATTTTAATTTTTTATTAAAAGAAAAATGATGAGTAATTATTTTTGTAGAAATTTTTTCTTCTCATATCTTATGGAATAGGATTAGGGCTACTGGAAAAAGAGAAATTTAATTAAGGTCTAATATATTTTTTCTATTATTATTGTGAGATTAAAGTCAGAATTTTGGGAAAAAAGTCAACATTCAGATGTTTTTTTCTCAGAATAATAATAAAAAAATATATTGGACCTTAAATTTTTTTTTTCAGTGGCCCTAATCCTCTTCTATGGAAGTGTATTGCAATCACACACTAAAGTAAAATTCGCCTCTGTTTTTCTGAATTAACAAGATAATTATCTCGTAATTACGAGAAAAAAATAAGTTTTATAAAATCGGCTGTTTTTCCGAATTAATGAGATACTATTTTCTGAAAAAATTTAAATTCGGCTGTGTTTTTCCAAATTACCGAGATAATAATCTTGCAAAAACAGAGCCGAATTTTTATTTTTTCAGTAAAACAGTATCTTGTTCATTCGGAAAAACAGAGCCGATTTTTTTTTTTTTTTTTTTTTTTAACTTTTTCTCGTAATTACGAGATAATTATCTTGTTAATTCAGAAAAACAGCCGAATTATATTTTTTTTGTGTGAATGCGATACGCTTCTGTACTCTTCCGTACATATTTTGATTATTTTACATTGTATTAAAAAAAAAAAAAAATGAAAAAGAGTAGCATTTTAATTTATAAATGTGATCTAGCAAAGGCAAAAGGTAAATAAAAAACATATATACTTTTTATGTCGCTTGTAATTGGGATGAAGTAAAAATCTGTTGTGTATTTTAACCTAAAATTGTTTGATTGTGTTGAATTAAAATCCCACAAATGCAGCGGGACCACCACACCTACGAACGCTGGCCGAAGAACAAAAATCTGAACACCACACAAGGGTTAAAGAATGAGTATAGTCAGTGGATGGAGGTAAAGGTGACATTTGGGTTCAGCACTCATGAAGAGACAGAGAAATTGCTGCTGTGTGGAATTCCTATTCCCACAATGCACTTCGCGCCAAAATTTCTGAATCTGTAATGCCTAATATATCCAACCCAGTGAAAGGTAACACTGTAATGAAATAACCACTATTATGACCACTTTTCCTGTGAGTGATCACAATGTTATGGCTGATCAGTGTGAGCTGTACTGGTAGATATGAGTATCTGTCTGAGAAAAGTGATGTTAATGGAATAGTCTCTTTTCTTCATCATACAAACATTTTCACTTTACTGTCTAAAAAAATGTTTTCTGCACCAGTTAAGTAACATTTCTGTCTGAAAAATAGCTTAACCCACACAGACCCAAACAGTCACCAGTGACCAAAACCATCTGCTGATACCAAATGTTTAATACCTGTTGATCCACTAATCCTATCAATACATGTAAAACATTGGTATGAAATGAAGTTTGTCATCTTTTCATGGTCATCAGATATGACCCATTTGGACGTTCAGAGGCTCTGTAGTTACCGTGGAAACACCATCATCTTCTACAACATTGATTCACCAGTAAAACCCATGGAGTTTGATAAATGGCACATTCAGTTATTGATATCTGAGCTGAAAAAGTCACTTTTTATTCAGTTTTCTTTGTTTTGATATAACTTTTGAATTTACTCTGACTTTTTATAAGCATCTAACTTAAGTTTAGGAAATTAAATAGAAGAAAATACAGGATTTACAGCAAAAAAAAAGCAAAATACAGAGGATAATATTATATAAAAGGTGATTAATTACTTTATAAAGGTTAAGAAGAGGGAAAAATCCATTTAGGAAGTGCCACTTGGTCTTTACGGGTTAAAAATAAAATATAAGATTCTAATGCTGTTTTTCTCAGCTCTTACTTGTCCTTAATTAATTTTTCACATTTAAAATTAGTTCTGAAATAACAGTAGGTTAATAGTTGATGAGTTAGTTACTAAAATGTATCACTAACTGTGTGCTATTGTCCCTATAAATTTGATACATTCCAGCATTTCACTTAAAAATAACAATCCACCTCACCTCCAGCTTGCTCACACAGTATTTAAGATATTTTATAGATTTTTCACATGATATAAACCTAATTTTAGCATTGCCTAATCTCTGAGGAAGCATAAAAACAGAATACTTTTATTTATTTATTTATAGAGTTAACAGTGACAGCAAATCTGTGTGAGAGCGAGGGTGAAAAGGACACAGCAGCAGAGTTCATCTGTAGTTTATCCGTCTTCTGAGAGTGTGTACCACTAGTCCACTCCCACATCGATTGTTGATCCCGGTGTCGTAGCTTCTCTCCTTTCACCACAGTATTGTCAAGTTCCCATAAAAATGTCATTCTGCTAAATGAGATGCATTAGCCTTGTGGGAAACATACTCTTCATCAGCTGCCTTTAAACAGGAGTGATTAACACATCTTCTTTAGTACTGCTCAGAAGAGGGGCTGCTTTCATTTTGGCTTGTAGTCAATTACTGTCTGGGGAAACAATTTTTCATTATCTTTAAGTGGTGAACAGTGGTGGTGATGACATTATTTCACAATTCTTAAAGATTATGTATTTGACTCCCATAAAGTCTTTGTGTGAAGGCTAGAAATTAATAATTGAATCTCATTCAGTCATTACATGTAGAATTTTTACCTCAAGATTACAACTGTACTGTTATCTGTAGAACATGTTTTTTTTTTTTTCCTGAAGTGGCTCCTGACAGTACTGTGGCACAAAATATCAGTTTGTCTATTACCACAGAGCCAATCAGTGCCCTCGTTATATCATGTCTAGACTAGTAACTTATTACACCCCGAAAAGGACCACAGTACAAGATAGCAAATATGTCAAATTTTTGAACAGTGGAGATTTAGTTCACTCTGTAACATATCGGACTGAAATGTGGAATACTTGGGTTTAATTATCGTCCAAAATAGCCTTTTTAAAAAACATTTTTGGGAAGATTTTCAAACAGGGGGCAGGAGTGGGGGTGGGGGGTGGCACGGCACCAAGGGCACTGGTAGGTAAATCTGACATTGATCTAAATCAGCCACTGGGGCAACGTTCAGAGAGCAGAATTCGAACCACAGCACTCAATAAACTGAGCTGACACAGAACTGACAGAACTGAGAAGTCACATGGCACATCTATCATGTAGCTCCGCCCACCTTCTCCAGCCTCAATCTCACAAAGAACACCGTAAAACAACATATAGAGCATTTAGAGCAATAATTCCAGTTCTATACCACATACTGTTAGAAAAATTAGGCTATTAGACTATATCCTGTAAATATCAGGTGTCCAGAGCACGAGTCATGGATGGGTTATGATGACATTTTGCAAGAATGCCCGGACATATCCACTCAGGATATGTCTACCAGTTCTTTGCTATCTGTTTGTTTTGTTCTAGTCTGGGACCAAAGCGTACTTGTTGTCCAACCAGTTTGGGTCCAGAGCGGGCTGCTGCCCTTAAGGAGATCAGGCCATGGGGCAGGTGGAGGAAGAGTACAAACGCGGTCACTGAACCCATGCATCACTGTGTTTTGAATACCTAAGCCAATGGTGAACCTGATGAGCATCATAATATTTGTACACTTGGTCCAATGATTGTAATACTCATGTTCTTTCATAAGATCTTACACTTCCTGTTGATAGTCAACTGCTGCATCTCACTGTATGTACTTGACTCCTTGTAAATAAAATCTTCTGATTCCAGAATCCAGTGACTCCGTCTTTTGTCTCAGAGTATATCACAGAATTTTTCTATCACATATTAACACTAATTTGTCATTTCTTCCATCAATTACCACAGTACTGTGGTAACAAAATGCACAAAAGAATGCACTGAAGTATGCTCCATATATCACCACAATACTGTGGCAACAAGAGGATAATGAGTTCACAGAACAGTATCTGTGAGTGGCTCTAGTACAGATGCTAACATTTGATTGGCTCTGTGGGAATAGACAACCCCATATTTCATACCACAGTTTTGTGGCAGTAGACAATGGCTTTTTTTTATTTATTTCAGATAATCTATAAATGTTTGTCCTACTTGAACACATATTCAACATTTATCAAAGTATGATGATGTTCACTTGTGATTTAATGAGTTTTATTTTGTCAGCACGCAAGCACCTTTTCATTTGGACATTTTAATATGACATATTGAGGGAATGTGAATGTTGCAGCTTCATGAGTCATACCTGTTTTTGCTTTAGCCAGTTTTTAAAATGATATTTATGGTAGATAAAATTATTGTGACCCGGTTGTATGCTCATAACCTATAGATCCTTTATATGCTGTATATGTCTATTTCTTCTGTCTCTAGTATTGAGTTGGCTTTTTGTATAGTTTAGTATTTCTCTGTAGTTTTGTATATTGTCAGTATTTTCCAGTACATATTTTCAGTCATACACACACACACACACACACACACACACACACACACACACACACACACACACATATATATATATATATATATATATATATTTTTTTTATTTTTTTTTTGATTTTATGTGTTGTTTCTTACTTGCTGTTTTTAATCACCTTTTACATGTTTCTTTTTATAATGTTTTAAATGTGTTTCTTTTTCCCTGTCGTTGTATTTCAGTGTCTTGTGTGAAGCACCTTGAATTGCCTTGTTGCTGAAATGTGCTATACAAATAAACTTGCCTTGCCTTGCCTTCAGTTGAATTTTGTGATATTTTATACAGTCTTTCTTTTTGCACTTTAAGTATTTGCTGCTAAACAGAAACAGCTAAACTGATAAACTGCTAAACTGATTTTCATTGTTCCTGTAATAGTGACAGTAAAGACCAACTGTATTGTATTGTATTAGATAAGAACACTTATATAAGACTAACCTGGAATGAGAACAGAAAAAAAGTCATCAGAAAAGACATTTTTATACCCAAAAGTTGCTATGTCAGGCGCTTACTGCATACATTAGACACATAATAACAATTAGACTTCACACACACGATGACATCTTCAGATGAGCGTATGATCTTTTTGATACAAAGAATAATCAGTTCACACTAGAAGATGTACATAGACCATAACAGATTAGGACACATACAGCTCTGGAAAAAAATAAGAGAAAACTGCAAAATGATCACTTTCTCTGATTTTACCATTTATAGGCATGTGTTAAATGTGTAAAATGAACATTTTTGTTTTATTCTTTAAACTACCGACAACATTTCTTCCAAATTTCAAATAAAAACATTATTATTTAGAACACGTACTGTATTTACAGAAGACGACACATGGTCAAAATGATACTAAAAAAAATGCAGGTGTTTTCAGACCTCAAATAATGCAAAGAACACCAGTTAATATTCATTTCTAAACAACACAATACTAACGTTGTAACTTGGGAAAAGTTCACTTGGTGGACTAACCCTGATTTTCAATGACAGCTTACATGTGTCTTCTCTCTGCACCATTGCTGTTGGATGACTTCATGCAGCTCCTGGCAGAGAAATTCAAGAAGCTCAGACATGTTCCATGGCTTGTGACCATCCATGTTCCTCCAGAAGTTTTCAAAGTGGGTTCAGGTCTGGAGACTGGACTGGCCATGACAGGGTCTTCATCTGGTGGTCCGTCATCCATACCTTTATTGACCTAGCTGAGGCCAGGAGCATTGTCCTCATAGAAAAACCAGTCCTCAGAGTTTGGGAACATTGTCAGAGCAGAAGTCCAGTAGTTTTCAATAGTTTTTTTTTTGATTCCAATTACTTTTGTGGTACTAATAGCACTGTTTTTACCTATTGTAAGAAGATAGTGATGGCCACAGTTGTGGTTTTTATACTTCTTCTTAAATAAAACATGGATCATCACATTCCATAAACATGGTGATGAACGCTAATATGGTGTTGATTTACAGATATATTCATTATTATTATTATACATTACCCCTCAATCTCGTACTAAATTAACTTTCATGCGTAGGTCACTCCAGTGGACAGTTATTCTCCAGCTGTTCTCTTGTATATTAATAGGTTTTGATGTTGTAGTTCCATATCAGACAACACAGTGGACACTTACGCACCATCTCATACACTGACATTCAGACCATTACTATAACTTTGCTGTTCTTGATAAACCTGATCTGCACTAACATGTTTAAGTGTAAATCAATTGTTATTTGTTAGACAAGAAGTTTTTTTTTTTGCATATCTCCATGAAGTGAGTAATTACTAGCATTAGAATATGTTAAAATGTGAGAAGACATCAGATTAGCATCATTAAAAATGTTGTTATTTCATTGTTTTCATATCACTTTCTAATATTGGGTTTTAAACACGTTTCTTTACTTCAAAAATTTAATTCGTGGATATTTTTGAAACTCCATAGAATAAAAAAACTCGATCGTATTGTTTTTTTCATGCCTAAGGAGGAATTAAAACACTGAAGAAAAAAATCTTGACTAAGGTTCTCACAATTCATGCATGAAAGGGTTAAAAAAGGATTGGGTTTCCTGGTGTGTCCACACATACCGCGACATGTTTCTTCTTCTTCGCTTGTTGTAATGTACATCAACATCCGTTTTTTTATTCACGTGACTCTAGTTGCGGAAAAAGGTCTTTCCATTGCAGTTTTGCGTGATATACCATTTGCACTACGCCCGAAAAACCACCTCTTGCCAGCGCAAAAATTTTTAATCGAAAAATAAGACTTTTGGCAAAATTGTCATATTTCCATTTTTAATGCGCAACTTATATTTGCGCAATTTGAGGGTCAATGGAAAAGCGACTACTGTTACAGGAACAACTAGAAGCACTCGGAGAGCGCAGACCTCCACCAAGGCTGATCAGTGGCCCCCCCCGTGGGCCCCCCCACCCCCGATCACCACCAAAATTTAATCATTTCTTCCTTATCCCATTTCCAACAAACCCTGAAAATTTCATCAAAATCTGTCCGTAACTTTTTGAGTTATGTTGCACACTAACGGACAGACAAACAAACAAACCCTGGGAAAAACATAACCTCCTTGGCGGAGGTAATAAAATCAGTTTAGCAGCTCTGTTTTATTTAGGAGCCAAAAACAAAAGCAAGTGGAGATGGAGTTGACTCACATCATGAACATGCATTAACAACTCACTAGAAAAGGATGATAATTTCTGCAAAGAATTGTTCTAAATCCTCCTAAATCTTACATACTGGACCTTTAATGAAGATTCTACGTTCTAACAAAGCAGCATCTAAATCGAGGGAAAATACATTACAAAATCTAATTAAAAGTCACAGTCATGTTACAGTTAAAAGGTTAGTTGATTGATGAGCCTGGATTTCCAAGTGCACTGGCTCAGATATTGTATACAATATGATCAGCTGCATTGTAATTCAAATATTTATTCATTGGGAAATATTGTACTCCACTAAACCAACCTAGCATGTGTGCAAACATGATGAACTAATGCCTTTAATCGAGGTGACAGCCAGCAGAATGTCAGCAACTTACAGCAGCCCCCAAGGACAGTCATGCTTCAAGAGGAAACAAACATTCAGGAAAATGTGCTCCAAATCCGTAAACTGTGCAATTATCAAAACACATACAGAGGCAAAGCACAAACAGAGGGAGAAGTGCTTTCAAATTGAGAGGAGCCGAACAAATCACAAAATACGTGGGGAACAGAGAAGCAACAATGGAAATGAGTTGAAAAATAAAATTGTAAGACCAGAAAAAAAAATGGAAAGAGGTAATGACACGCACATCCAGTTGCTAAAAGGTGTGCAAGATCCAAAAAAAACAGGGAATAAATAATGAGATAAAGTCTGCACAACCTGTGAGCTCCCAAGAAGATGTTTATGCACCACCAAAAAAAAAAAAAAACAACACACATCCACTGAGAAAAGCCTGATGGAAGGAGTTGACATACAAAGGGGCTTTAGGTAGTTAGATGGAGAACTGGTAAGAGCGAAACCATGTAGTTGGACTTGGCAACAGGCATTCATTATGTGTGCAGGAAACACCCATCAGTCTGCCAACTACCCATGTCTAATGCTTTTTGACTTACAAAGTAGGTGCAAATAGTGGTGTTTATATAAACAATAAGAAGCCTGGATTCTCTGTGTGTACGCCAGTGTAATTACTGTGTGCTTGGACGTACTGCAAAGCACAAGGTACGGTTGTTCGTCGTATTTATCATTATTAAGACTTATTATCACAAATCTAAAAAAAAAAGGGTCCCAGAGCGCTGGAAATAGACCCAAACATATTATTGCAAAAATCCGCAACTTTGATTAACATTCCGATGTAAGGATTTCATTAAAGTTGCGGAAAAAAAACAGTCAAATTTGTCCATCTGACATGAATTGGACCTCAGTGCATAATTGTACAAGTAACACGACAGACCTGTATATGGAGGACGTGTCAATAAAGCTGTGAGAAAGTGAACTACCCTACTATCTGCTAAAGCTGCATCCGATTAACCCTTTCATGCATAGTGGTCACTACAGTGGACAGCTATTCTACAGCTGTTCTCTTGTATATTCATGAGTTTTGTTGTTTTAGTTGGAGATCAGCCAATACAGAGGACGTTTACGCACCATCCCACACACTGCAGTTCATACCGTTATTGTACAGTCTACTCTCGTTAAACCGCCCGCCGTTATACCACCATTTTCACTCACCGCCGACCAAAACCATTGCACAAAAATCCCCCCAAAAAATCCAAAAATCCCACAAAAATCATTATTCCATTAGCTACCGCCATTTCCGCCTATCGCCATCCGCCAGCCCAGTTCCATGCACAAACAACACTTATACCATTGATTTCCCGACCGT
Source organism: Sphaeramia orbicularis (assembly GCF_902148855.1). Taxonomy (NCBI): domain Eukaryota; kingdom Metazoa; phylum Chordata; class Actinopteri; order Kurtiformes; family Apogonidae; genus Sphaeramia; species Sphaeramia orbicularis. The sequence goes on along the minus strand of NC_043957.1, from coordinate 49,520,729 downwards.
TATACCGCCAGCGTGATTGCCATCGAGTACACATAAATTTTAACAATGCACTGAAACAAACGCGCCAGACGCTGATCGCGACAAGCTACGAGTAGGTCTACGGAACGGCCACCGTTCATTTATCGCAGAACACTCAGTAGGTCAGGATGTCGGGAAGAGGACGTGGGATTAAGCCAAAGCCTCAAGATGATGGGGTGTCATTTCCCGACACGGTATAATAATGCTTAAAATGTTTCCCCACTTTAAATGATCCCTTACAACATAACAGAATCAAGATTTATTTAGAAACGCAATTAGAACGGGTTAACGGAGGCAGCATAGACATCATATAGTAAAGACATGCACATTATGGACGCAACCCGTTGTAACGCCATTTTCGCTATACCGCCAATTTGGCCGTGAACGGAAGTTGGCGGTATAACGAGAGTAGACTGTAATTTTGCTGGGTTTTTTTGTTTGTTTTTTTGGACCAATTTTTTAAAAATTTATTTTCATTGTGCATCTCCAAAAGCACAATGTACAAAAAAGAAAGAAATTCAAATTTTATGATACAAGATTTTGTGACACAAAGCCGCCCCCCCCCCCCCCCCCCCCCCCCCCCCAAACCAATGGCGACCCCATATCAACCCAAGTGACTTTGCTGTTCTTGATAAGCCTGATCTGCAATAACATGTTTGAGTGTAAATCAATTGCAACTAAAAATTGTGAATATAATAAAAACATCAGATTAGCTGATTAAAAATGTTTTTATTTCATAGTTTTCACACAGTATAACTCTTTCTGATATTGTGTTTTAAATACATGTTTCTTTGCTTCAAAAATTAAACACATGATATCCAGCTGAGTGGACATTTTTGAAACTCTATTAAAAAAAAAAAAAAAAAAAGTTCATTAAAAAAATTCAATCGTATTGCTTTTTCATGCCTAAAGAGGAATAAAAACACTCAGGAAAAAAATATTGACTAAGGTTCTCATAATTCATGCATGAAAGGGATAATCAATTAGGTGCTTGAAGCGAATGCAAAAATTCACGATTCGATTAATCGACTTGAATTGATTGAAGGGAAATATTCTCTTGCAGTTTTCCTGAACTGAAGCTTCTTTGTGCGTCACAATAAGCATCCGTGTGAAACACAACAGTGGAACTAATGTTTAACAGCAGAGAAATGAAGGAAACAAAGCTTTGCCTCAGGAGAATTGTGGTTGAATGACTTTTTTGGATCACTTTGAGTTGATTAATTGGTTGCAGCTCTACAATCTGCAGCCTTATAAGTAAATACATAAATAAGTAAATAAATATATACACACATATATAATTTATTTTTTACTTATAACGGCAAAAACAAAACATGGACGGGAGGCAGAACCGGGCCAGAGTGCGAGGACCTGACCAATGCTTTAATTATTGATATATATGGATTTAATGAATTCCTTTCATCTTTTCAGGGTCATTTGTTCCACACACAGATCCCACAGCTGTTTTCTTTCTTGGTTGGATATGGTCCACAGGTCGTTAGGGGTCATCAAATGCACCTGCCATGTTTCTCCTCACCTGGCTGTAATTGGTCAGTTGAAGTCTTTAAAAGGAGACTGTCCCTCCCACCTCAGTTTGCCCCACCCCCCATCCTGACCACTGAGGCCCATTTTTAAAAACTGTTTAAGGCTCATCTTTTAGGTTTATCTATGTCTCTGACAGACTCAGTGGGTGATTGTAAACTGTATTTTCTGTCTCCTCTTAGAAGCACTAAAAAGGCCCTTTATTGGTTTTACCAAGTATATGCAGTACTTTATTTATAAACAGTCCTTTTTTGGTACTATTTCTTGCTTATGGATTGCATTTCCTTCAGAGAATGTGCACATGCCTAGTTTCACTATGTAGTTCATTATTTTTGAATATATTACAGTACAATACTGTGTAAGTCTTTAGTTGCCTTCAGTTTTGTTGGTTTTAACAGAGTTCCAAAGAGCATACAAATTTATTTCTCAGTGTTTTTATAAACCCATAAAGACCCAAACATCCACTGATGACCAAAATCATCTACTGATATAAAATGTTTAATAACTGGTGATTCACTAATCTTATCAATACATGTAAATAATTGATATAAAATGCAGTTTGTCATTTTTTCATAGTTATCAGATAAGTAAAACCCATGGAGTTTGATAAATAACAGTGGTTTTAGACGCTTGGTTTAGGTTCAATTAATGAGATATTTGACTGAAAAAGTCACTTTTTTCAGTTTTCTCCGTTTCTGATATAACAACCCTCAACTTTAATCTGAGCATTTACAGACATCTACATGATCAGTACATTAAATATAGGGAAATAGGTGAATTTCACAAAAAATGCTAAATACAGAACATAATATTACAATAATGGTAATAAATCCCTCAAGAAAGGTTAAAAATAGAGAAAGAAATACATTTTCTCAGATTCAACAAGAAAATGCAAGAAATATCTGCATAATTTTAAAAGTGCACACATAAAAACAATGCTAAATGGATTCTATGAAGTCTGTCTTCTCCCCAAACCATAAGAAATGTTTGGCATGTGTTGAATGAAACCATGAGGAGGTTGGTGCAGTAAATCTTATATTGTCTGCACAGATGAGGTCCAGACATGTTAATGCAGAGAGGTCACAATAATTACTAGACATTTTGGGCTGCACTATCAGTTTTTTCCTGAAATGTTGTATCTTGATACGGAGACTGAGTAATGCATATGTGTGGTCATTATAACCTGATTAAACACCAAACCTAATGAGAGCCTTTGACTTCTGTACAATAGAGTATATTGTACATTTATAGTTTGATTTTACTAGCAAATGCAATAACACTTCTTTTATTGGAATTATAAATGTAAGGCACGTCAATGGCAACATATTTCGTCTTCATAATGGTGTGGTGGTGCACAGCACAAGACTTCAAGATGGGAGTGATAGGCTGAAATTAAAATGTCAACTCTTCATCTCATTCAGCTCGTATTAAAGCAAACATTCATGGTGCAGAATGGAGAAAAAAAAAAAAAAAGCATTTCACTGTTGGGATTTTCCTTATGTTACTGGATAACTTATGGTTAAGAAATTAACCCCAGTTCTCTGAAACATGAGTGCTAGTACAGCCTCTGCATGCCTCTTGCAGGGTCTGGAACATGCCCTTTCAAACTTCATTAGGAATAGAATGTTGTTTGGAAAGGGAGAAGTGGGTATCTGGCTGAATTCACCCTCCCTCTCTGGGGGCAGCACGCTAGGTAGCACATCTGTTTTTCTTGACTGCTGTGGTTTCGTCACCAGACGTCACATTAGCAGCAAAAGGTTTCTTTGCCCATGCACCCCTAAGCTCAGGCAACCTGCCCAGAGCCTGGCCACCCATCTGGTTTTGGGGCTGACGTTAAGGGATGCGCCACAGCTTTGGCAAACGTGTGCTTGAGTGAACATCTACCGGGGTGCAGTGGGTGGTAGCACCTTCTTAGGGAGACACAGCCGGAGCACTTCACCTTCCCTCTTTTTCTCCTCACAACAGCGCTGCATAGTGTCCACCGCTGGTCCGAACAGGCCTTCTGGGTCCACAGGCACATCGAGGATTTGGGTCTTCTCTCTCTCTGTGAAAGGCTGAATAGGTTTAGGCACCTAGGTCTTTCCTAAGTGACCATCAGCGCCATAACCCGTCCTGAGGCTTGGATGGCACATCTGTGCAGATGTAGGCAGAGGTCCGTAACCATGCATACTTCGTCCCACAGGTCTGCAGTGGGTGATACAGACATCTCAACCTGTAATTCTGTCTGGTGGGCTACCGGCAGAGAGGACGTGTTCAGTGCCTTCACCGATGTGGCCACCGCCTTGTAGCCTTTTTCAGTCTGAGATGACTGAAAACAGTCCACCTTGGACAGTAGGGTGGGGCCAGATGAGGTCATGGTAAATTTCAGCTTGGGGTGGAGATGAGACGCCAGCAGTGGTTTGACTGGAGGAAGATGGAACAAACCATTCTGTTCCATATCGACCCAGTCCAGCGCCATGCTTCCCTGGGGTGAGGTTTTTGGTGGAAAAAGGATTGCTCCATGAGCAGGTCACTTCGAGGCACTCAGGAAAGGCTGGCAACAGCTGTCTGGTTGAGGATTTTGCTTTCAGGAGCTTTTTGCCCTCGTAACAGGATGTGATAGTCTCCATGGGGGCTTCAGGCCATGGGATTCCCAGGTTTGCAGATGCTCTCTTATAGACTCCATGCAGGTCTGTGTTGGTGGTCGGGTTTGGAGAGCTGCCGTCCCTCACAGTGCCGCTGGCTGTAGAATAAAGGGTCCGATATCATTGTAGTCTCCATTGGAGAAAAGACCAATGGATTCGTCCCTAGAGTTAGAGTTAATTCCCTATGATGTCATCATGCTCCACCAACAGGGTAGCGTCGTGTACGTCAGGGTCCTCTAGTGGGGCGACAATGTCAAGTTGATCATCCCAGCTGGCTCCCGCCAGGATGGTGTCTCCCTGGGTGCTCTCAGTTAATTCCTCAGGTGAAGGAATGGTTAACCTGACCACTGGATCTGGACAGGCTAGACTGGTGCACCAGCTTGCATCGGTGAGTCTGGATGGAGAGATGTGCACAGAGGTCACAGATAACTATAATCTAACAAGATCCCTTAAAAACCTATTTTCTACACCAGTAAAGTTCGACTACTGTTTTGTTTTACACATCAGCTACAATTGCATTTATGAATAACTAAAGTTAACTGAGTACAGTCCTTAGGGATGCACTGATTGCAAAAATCTAGGTCAATAATAGTATGTAAAATGACAGTTGGTCTGAAAGTCAATGCCCATACCAACTGTGTTATTTTTGTTAATTTTGTTTATGCTGTTGGTCGCACAGTGGTGCAGTGGTTAGCGCTAACTGGTGTGTGTCTTCTGTGTGGAGTTTGTGTGTTCTCATGTCTGTGTGGGTTCTCTTCAGGTTCTTCTACTCACCCTCCAAAGACCTGCACTTCATAGGGTCAATGAATGTGAACTGGTGACATATCCAGGGTGTACCCCATCTTTCCCCGTTTGTACCTGGGATTTCATTTCATTTCATTTATTAAGATCCCCATTAGCAACTGATGATTCAGTTGCTATTCTTCCTTGGGTCCGGGATATGTTCTGGCATCACTGAGAGGACGAAGTGGTTCAGAAAATAAGTGAATCAATTGTTTATGTGGTGATTAAACCCCCTTTGGGGTCAGGGAAATCATTGTGTAGGAACAAATTCAAGCATAAAATTAATTAAAAAAAAACAAACAACTTTAATATAACACAACAGATAAACAGTGGCCACTACCACTGCTGAAAATATATGCTCATACAGATACTGACCGATATCAGTATGAGCATACAATTCAAGTCAGTACTCATGTTTGCAGATATGATGGTGTATTGGTGCATCTCCATATATTTTCTATGAGGACCTGTATTAGAGTCTTGGATGTGGCAAAAACTTGATAAACTTGGCTACCTCTTAATTCCCTATATGTGTTTGGTTCCCAGACTATTAGTGTCACTGAAACTGTCTGAACTGCAGAAAAGGGAACTTAGTCTTTAGCTATTTCACACAGTTGTAGATGTTAATAATGATTACACTAATATTCATACCCAAAAATAACATCCAAAATAATAACCTGTACATGTTGCTTGTTTGTATCTTGGTTCTACATGTTTAATTTTTGTGACGCTTATGCCAGGTTGAACTCAAAGCTAAATAAGCTTTAGCAGAGAATCACTGCTGCTGTAAGGATTTTCAGTTATATGAAGGACTAACCAATCCCATGGCACATACATAAAGTTTAAATACTATCAAATTATTCCAATTCATCTATCACATTTGATTTGTATGATTTTATAGACAGCCATGGGTCGTGCAGAGCTCCTTTAAATGTGCAGTGCATTTTACTCCAGTTTTGCGTTATTTGATAAGCTAGAGGAGTGCAAAAATTGCAGGCAGGGCTTGATGTGGCTGTACCTGTGGTTCTGTAAGTGCATACTGGAGACAGTAATTTCAGCATGCTACTGGATTTTTTATTTTTATTTTTTTAACAGTGGGAACCAATAATGAGTAGTCAGAATTTTATGAAAATGTTTTACACAGAGGTTCCAGGAGGTTAAGATGAAAATAACTGAGGGCACTATAAAATAGAAAGTGTTGGAATTATAAAAAAATATGTTGAACAAGTTCAGTTTACCAAATTTCTAACTTTGACAAAGCCCTGTTCAGCCTACTTCTTGTGCTCTGAGCCATATACTTCACTTTCTGTTGTACGTGATGGTTTCCCCAGGGGTGCCTGTCTTGATGTGGGCTCTTGAAGTGTGAAAGAGAACTACAAGCCATCAGTGAGTACATTGGAGTTGCCACCCACACATCATCAGTTTTAGGGCTGACAATAAGGTTGCTGGGAAAAACTCAAGGGAGAAAATCAGAGTATCAGTGCCCTCAGGTCTATGACGTACTATAGCTTTATATTGTATGGGCACTTGCTGTGTAAACATGGAAAAATATCTTTGTTTTCTAGTCAAGGGCTTAGAAACTGGCTTAGAAATTTACCCTGTGAATAAAAACTCCATGAAAACATTTTGCATAAATAACTTGAATTACCTTTACAATTTATCAGTTTCCAGATGTCACAGCATGGAATTTTTCCACTTTCAGTATGTGATTAATGTGTGACTGCGTCTACATTATACGAAACTCAGCAGGTTCTCATTGTTTTTACTGATGTATGAGTGTTAATGTACACTGAGCAAGAATATAAACGCACCGTGTGACACTTAAACTTTTTAATAGCAGTAGGTGTTGCATAATATATTAATTAGTGCACAGTTTACTCTCTTGATCAGTGTGGTACAGATTACTGTCCGTTAGAACATGATAGTGGCGTCTGGAATTCAGGGACATTCATGTGGATGGTGAAACAAATCACAACTCCATATCTTATGTGTCCACCATTGGCTTCTTGTAGAGCAACACATCGTCTTCTCATCCAGTTGACAATATTGTCAATTGTGACACATGGAATGTTATTCCACTCATCTTTGAGAGCCACACAGAACTATGGGTGTTATCCAGAACCATTCCTGCATGATTTGCGACATCTGGTGACATCTGAGGAAATGTGACATTTTGAGGTGTCTTTTTATTGTCCTCAGTATAAGGAGGGCCTGAATACTGTTCATACTCTTTGAGCAGCGTCTGGACATGTTACACCTGTGTTGTGGGTGGAATCACTGGACCACTGAGCAAGTACTCACTCACAGAGATGGACCCAAAGTTTGTTTATAAGTAGGGATGGGAATCGTTAAGAATTTAACAATTACGATTCCATTATCGATTTTGCTTATCGATCCGATTCCTTATCGATTCTCTTATTGATTCCCATTGGGTGAGGGAATAAAAGAGTACAAATGGGTGTGTTTGCATTAGCTGTCTTTTATATTTCCATCTCTGCACAGAAAATATAACATATACAGTATGTACAAATAATAATAACAGATGATGCATGGCTCAGTTCGGGGGTGGGATGGGGGGTGGGATGGCATGCAGTGAAAGCGAAGCTTAAGACACTTTACTAATTCCTCTATTGCCACATTTCTACTACGTGGAACCGGTTCGACTCGGCTCAGGCACCTCATTTCCTTTTCCCTACCTTCAGAAACTTGTACTACTGGGAACCGGCTCTCAAAAAGAACCGGTTCTTGATTCCCATCCCTATTTATAAGTCAAGAGAATTAACCATGTCTAACAATTATAAGACATCATGAGGCCATTTTGGGCCATGTGTCTTGAGTTACACAAATACTGTACATGGTGCGTTTATATTTTTGCTCAGCATACGTATATCAAAACTAAGGCTCTGTGAGGACAGAAAAAAACAAGAAAAGCACTCAGGGAGCGCAGACCTCCACCAAGACAGATCTGCGCCCCCCCCCCCCCCCCCCATCACCACCAAAATTTAATCTTTTCTTTTCTTCCTTGTGCCAGTATCAACATTTCCTGAAAATTTCATAAAAATCCGTCCATAACTTTTTGAGTTATCTTACTAACAAACAACACTGGTCTACAAATTTTTGGACTCGATCTGCTTCTGAGATAAAAGTGGCTAAATCTAATTTATTTTGATAAGATGAACTGAAAATCAATTGATAACTGTGCTGGTTAGCTAATGTATTCAAGATATTTAATGATATTGTTTTACATCAAAATTGCATCTGTTTATACAATAGATTTAGGCATTTTTGCTTAAAAATAATATTTATATTTTGAAAATATTTAAGTTGCACTTCTTTATCTGTCAAGAAATAAACAAGAAATATCTTAAGACATCAGGTGATTGAATATCTTATGAAAAACAAGCTAAAGTATCACTTAAAACAACAAAGTTTCCTTTATTCAGTATCTGAACAACCCAACAGCTCTGCTTTACTCGTAGGCAGCGCCAAATCTCTGACCAGGTCATTTAGTTCACTCTGTGATATGAGGTGTAGTTCAGGAGAGGAATGCAGTAGCTCAAAGTCAGGGTCAGCTGACGTTGATGGCTCAGGGCCAGCTGAATCCTGGTCATCATCATGATCATCATCTGAGTCCAGAGTGTAGGATTCTGGTGGCACAGGAATTGGTGGTTCTTCTCCATGAGGTACAGGGTGCAGAGCTGATGGAATATTTGGATACTCCACTGTCTGTTTCTTCTTTCTTGACATTCCTTTTGCAACTGGGGGAATCATACAAAAGTAACAGTTGCTACTGTGATCTGTTGGTTCTCGCCAAACCATTGGGATTGCAAAGGGCATAGATTTTCTTTTCTTGTTGAGCCACTGGCGAAGATTAGTTGCACATGTGTTACAACAATAATGTGGAGCCCAGCTTTTGTCCTGATCTCCAACTTTGCAACCAAAGTAATGGTGGTATGTCTTTTTAACCACTGCAGTTATGTTGTGCTTTTGTGATGCAAACGTCACTTCACCACAAACGTCATAGAAGTTATCTGGGTTGTTCACACAAATTCGAGGCATCTCTCTTATCTGAAATCAAAAAATGATACAGTTCACTAGAGATATCTGACAAATGTGATCTTAGAAGCTGTTACATGCGACTTGTGATGCAAAAGTCAATTTCTTCTACCGTTCATGAAATTTCTCTACATGCATGCATTTTGTCCACTTCCAAGAGAGAGATTTCTGCAAATAAAAACAAAACATTTTATGTCAAAACTCTAGACATATTAAAATGAATGTATTGGAATGTGCAGACAGGCTTTCAGATAGAACTGGTTGCTTGTAGACACACTGTACCTTCTGATAAACGACCATTTTTGTCTTATTTTGCATAAATTTCCTATTTTGACCCAATACTGTGTCTTGGAAACTATAGCCATTCTACACTTCTGACTTACTTTTTCTTTATTAGTGACCTAAACCAAAAAAAATGTCACTACTTTTGTTCCAGAAGCATTTTGCTTGTAGACCAGTGCAAACAAACAAATACGCATGCACACAAAGCAAAGTGATCACAATACCTCCTGGCAGAGGTAACAACATCTTGTTTCTGACTTTAACAACTGGTTTATTGGTAACATACCATGCCGCTGGATATGTTTCAGACTGCACACCTACACTTTCACGCCTACATTGTTAAGACTGAACTGTAAGACTAAGTAGTTCGAACCAAGCCTCCCCCAGACTACGGGGCAGCCGACCTTCTGTTTGGCCTAAAGAGGCTGTTTTCAGTCCTGATCTAACTGAACCAAGGTTAAGCTCATTTATATTTTGGGTAGTTCAAATTGAGCCAGGGGGTTTTTCACACAACTGACTTTGTGTATTGCTTCTTCTAGTTTACTTGTCAACAGTGGCTGAGGCCACATCGAAGTGTCACTGCTGTGTGCCCAATGTACATCAAGTAAACAAAGGCAACTATGTTTAAGTTTTCGTGGTTTTCCTTCAAATTTAGTTGAGAAGAAGAAATGGGTCGTCGCAATTCATCAAGATGAGGAGCCGAACTTCAGAACCCAATCAGGAAGTATGTTCGTCTGCAACAGGTGTCCTGAACTCCGGCATTTCTGGGAAACATCAGCAATATTGTGAAGGGAATCAAGGGGTTAAAAGTAGGGAAAACAGCCCTTAACTGCAAAGCTGGGTACCGCAACCTGGCCCACCACTGGCATTTTTTTTTCATGTCCAATCCCCACCCCCCGTACCCACGTACATTAGACTCATGTCCTGACCCGACCCATGACTAAACACATTGTCTACACAGTAACTCACTTTTAAGGGCTTTATTTTTGGCTAAAATACATGTCATCAATAAATCTCTAATACGTGCTGCTCAATGACATCTGTGGCTGGAAGTAAACAGAGGTGAAGTTCACTTCACAACAAAACAAACCGACCGTGGATCAACTAGTGTGAAATTAGATGATCATCATCAATAAATGTCCTGCAAATTATTTTCATCCATGAATCTTCTTTCATTTTTACACTTCCTTGCCCGCTTCCTCCCTGCATTTCGTTTAAATTTACCCATGCCCGTACCTACGAGAATTCTTTTTTTTTTTCAATCCATCGTCGCATGTTTTTACAGGTTACCTGTCAGGTACTCCATGCAGTACTCTGGTGTTTTCCCTACTTTTAACCTCTTTATTCCCTTCACAATATCACTGATGTTTCCCTGGTAATCCTCTTCCCAGAAATGCCGGTGTTCAGGACGTCTGTTACACATAAACTGACTTTCTGATTGGATTTTGAAGTTCGGCTCCTCATCTTGATGAATTGCGACAATCCATTTTTTCTTCTCAACTAAATCTGAAGGAAAACCATGAAAACTTAATTATAGTTGCCTTTGTTTATTTGATGTACGTTGGGGCACAGAGCAGGGACACTTCGATGTGGCCATTGTTGAAAAGTAAACCGGAAGAAACAATACACAAGCTCAGTCATTTCAAACCGTTTCTAGCTCATGCGTGAAAAACCCCTAATACAGAATGTTACTCAAAGCTGTCATCTAAACACTGAAGAAGTTGAAAAACAAGGACAAATGGGTCAATGCGGGGGTGTAGTAGTTAGCACTATTCCCTCACAGCAGGAAAGTGCTGAGTTCCACTCTCTGTCGTTGAGTTTACCCGTTTTCTTCTGGGTGCTTTGGATTCCCCCACCATTAAAAACCGGTATAGGTTATTTTTCCTGTCAGTGCCCTTGACCACAGTGTTTTGATGTAGATCTGGTGTTGGTCCCCAAGCATCTCACTGCTCCTAATATGCTACATGCTAATGCCGGGTGCTACATGTACTAGGATGGGGGAAATGCAGAGACCGAACTCCCCTACACGGAAAATAAAACAAGTTAATTTTTTAACTTTTGAAAAAGAACATGCCAAAACATAGCACATGTAAATGACACTAGTAGTGTTGGTCTTTGTCCAATTTTGCCATGTGAACATAAAACCAACTAGACCAAATGTGTTTAACATAAACCTTGATTTGAATGTTCAGATGTGAAAGTGTCCTGAATGCGCAAATTACTCTTTGTTTTAGCTTAACCCAGTGTCCTTCATGCCAGTGGAAATGATTTCCGAAAACAACAACCAAGCAAAACAATAGGAGTTTTTCCAGCCATCTAATTTAGCTCATGCTTTGAAAAACCTGAGCGCAAATGCCAACAATTAATGGAAAAGAAAACGGTGGAGCATTGGAAAAATTGTTTTAACATGTTAGCAAGATGGAAAAGATTGTGTATTGATAAATGAGTGCAAGTAAGAATAATGGAAACAGATTTAGTGAGTAATTACATGTGTGTTCAGGTGTGGAGCAATTAGGAGAATTCAGCTCTCGCTAGTACAAGATGCAATAAATAGAAGCCACAGTAGATAGAAACAGCAAGGAATCCTGCCATGTACAAAGAACTACAGAAACTAGTTTTGGACAAGGCTTTGAGAAATCATAAGAGACTTTAAAACAACATTATATGAATCAGACCAGCAGTTCAGATAGTGTCCATACATAAGAATGATCCTTCCACAGGCTCACCTACGGAAACTTTGTTACAACTTATACTTCCTCTAGATAGTCATAAACAATTGCCCCTTTTCTGCCAACATTTCCAGGAACTTTTATTTCCAGGAGCGTAATAATCTGGGTAAAAGAATTCCTAGTAAAATGTGTGGTGTGTGTTTCCACTGCACCTCTAAGCTCAAAATTTATTCAATGCTAATGACATATGGGCAGTGTTGGGCAAATTACTTTAAAAAAGTAATTAGTTATAGTTACTAGTTACTTGCCAAAAAAAGTAATTGAATTAGTAACAGATTTACTCCTTAATTAATGTAATTAGTTACCAGGGAAAGTAATTATTGCATTACTTTTTTGAAAAACCTTCAAATATGTAAAAGGAAACTGATTTTTGAGCGTGTTTCACGGGACAGTTGCATAGAGTAGAACAGCAGACAGGGACTGCAGACCATAACTGTGGTGAGGCTGGGGTCCACCAGGGCCCGGCTTTTCCACCTCATAAATGCATATCTGCATTTATAGGAAGAACATGCTCCTCCAGTTTATCCCACATCTCCACTTTTTTCATTTGCTCCTCCCTGATCCAGCGGTACATGTCTTCAGTCCAGTCAGTCAGACTCACTGATAACTCCTCCACTAAATTAGCTGCGCACGTAGCTGCGTTCAAGTGCATGGGCTGTGCTGTGTACAACTTAAACCCGGACATGTCATTAGTCGTTCAGGTGAAGGCAGTGTGGACAATTCAGACTCATGGACACACAGGTGAAACATGAAGGCAGTGTGGGCAATTTGAATATAACAACGGCACATAAACGAACAGCTCACAATGAATCGGTTCTTATCATTCACTGAAAAGAGCCGTTCAAAAGACTCGACTTGTCCGCGAACGTCACACCTCTCGTGCCTGGATGAGTGAGCCAGGACAGATAACAGCTGTTAGATATCAGTGCATAGTAACGTGCCACATTTCACTGCCGGTAACAGTAACGCCGTTGTAATGATTCAAATAGTAATTCATTAGATTACATGTTACTGGAAAATAATAATGGCGTTAGTAACGCTGCTATTTTTAACGCCATTATTCCCAACACTGCATATGGGGGAGTAGGAAAAGAAACTGCCCTACACCTCCAGTCCTGTAGGTGGCAGTAAGACGCTTAAGGACAAGTCTGCATCATTCTTTGTGTGACACAGAATAAAGACACTTAAGTTGCTCTGCTCTGTTTTATTGCGTCGCTAATAAAACCATGCAATCTGCATGAAAAAATACGCAGGTGCACACTGGTTTAAATTTCAGTGCAGAATGCTGCAGGTATGTTCCACCAGTCAGTGTTCTTGAGCGTTTGACAACCCCACCCCCTCAAAAATTCTGGGGAGTCTGAAAAATCCTACCCCCCCCCACCGAGTAGGAACTTTTTTTCAGGGAAAGTTAGGGGTTGAAGGAAAGTTTTTTTCCTTGGATAATTTCAGGAGATTTTACAAAATCCTGGGTAAATGATAAAAGTTCCTGCGATGGAAAAGGGGCTATTTAACTATATTTAACTGGTAAAGTTTTAAACCATGATGATGATGTAAGAGAACAAATTTTTAATATTTGCATTAACAGTTTTAGAAGAAAACATACATAAACTGGCAATTATAAAGACAATTTAGCTTAAACTTATGATGAATTTGGATGGAAAGCCACTTGGTATTTGAGTAACATCTCCACTGAGATGCCATCAAATGTCAAACTGTGCTGCTGTAGACATCCTCTGTAGTAAACGTACACGTATACACCTCCTCTCTTCTTTGTCTTGCAGTATGAGTCTCCCTGCTGCTTCCTTTTTGAGTCACCCTCTGAAACCTACGCTTTCCTTCTTGTGATATCTTTGTTTGACTTACCCAGCAATGTATAATAATTTTAATTTTTTTTCCTGTTACGCCTCCAGGGCTTCTCTGTTTGATTGTGGCATCATGTAACCTTTTGTAATGCTGATGTTGAGCCGCTATTTCACGCACTACCCTCAGACACACGACTATTTCTTGTGGAATGTGAGCCGTCTGCAGTCGCTGGGTCCTTTACCACATACCTATCCCTGTCCACCTTGACACATGGCACCCAATAGACTTTTACCTCCCTTTTCAGCTCAACGGGAGGCCTGCAGCGCTGACATGTTTAACTCAGTGAAAATGACTCTTCAAGGGGCAAGAAAGCCTTTAGAGATGCTGCCATTTTCTTTCAAGAGAAATCCTCCTGTCAGTGTCACAGTCAGTAAGTCAGAGAGCAAAGACTTGAAACACTGAGCTGTCACCTTCAAAGGGAAAAGTTTGAGAGGGTTCGAGCAAAACTGCGCCAACCACCCAGGACTTCAAAGTTAAGGCCAAGATCAGCCATGTATGGATTATTTCCCCTATTTCAACTTGACAGTATTTATTTCGTTGCATTGGTTTTCATCACTAGTGCCCACCTTATTGTCAGAAGTCAGAAAATTAGTTTGGATTTGGTTGATAACTCTAACACTAACTGTAATCCTTTTCTGGGCCGTCTGACAATAGGGTGCCTCCCGTTCTGATCCTGGGTTTATGTTCAGCTAAACTCACTTGAACTTAGCAGAGTGAAGGCCTCTCTTTTGTTATGTGTTCAGTATTTTGCAGTTTTACATCTCAGTCCAACTGAATGTGCCGTTTTTCTTTCTCCCTTCTGCTACTGTGGTAGTGTATTTCAGTAGATACATTTTGTACATCACAAGACCTTGACATGTACATTTATGACAAACATTGATGGGTTGATGTTATTAATAAGAAAGGCACATGGCTAAGAAATAACTCAGTTCTAAATACAGGAAATGTTCTGTCATCTGCTGGTAATTTCAACACATTTAAAGGTGCACTATTGATGATTTGTTTGTACTTGTTTTAACTTTATTACCTCCAGCAAGTGTAACGGCAGAGGTTATGTTTTCATCAGGGTTTGTTTGTCTGTTTGTCTGTTAGCAAGATAACTCAAAAAGTTATGGACGGATTTGGATGAATTTTCAGGAAATGTTGATACTGGCACAAGGAACAAATGATTAAATTTTGGTGGTGATGGGGGGGGGGCTGATCTGCCTTGGTGGAGGTCTGCGCTCTCTGAGTGCTTTTCTAGTGTTGTAGTCTGTGTTCAACTGGGGGGTGGTCATCTCTTGAAAGTCAGAGAAGCAGCTTGTGACCAAAGGGTGGCTAGTGCAATTCCCCATACGGGCAGAGAAATTATTGGCTGATGTGCTCTTGAGCAAGGCACTCAACCCACATTTGCCCATTATGCGCCTGATGTGGCAGCCCACTGGCCCTATTCTGCAGTGTGTTGCTCCTGTGAGTTCAGCAAGTGATGGGTTAAAGGCAGAGTCAATTCTAGGGTGTGTTACATGTCCATGTGTACAAGGACAAACAAGAAAAGCACTCGGAGAGCGCAGACCTCCACTAAGACAGATGCCCCCCCCCCAGCCCGATCACCACCAAAATTTAATCATTTCTTCCTTGTGCCAGTATCAACATTTCCTGAAAATTTCATGAAAATCCATCCATAACTTTTTGAGTTATCTTGCTAATAAACAAACATACAAACCAACAAACATACATGCAAACACACAAAGCAAAGCGATCACAATACCTCCTGGTGGAGGTAATAAAGATTTTTCTTCATTATCAACCCTACCTTTCCCCTCAAGATTCAGACCCTGAAAACAAATAATGCCTGTTTGACTTTATGACAGTGGTTCCCCACCTTATTTGGCTCGTGTCCCCATTTTAACATCACAGTTTCTAGTGACCCCAAACATTGAAAATTCAGACTTTTTTTTTTTTTTGCTAAAATTAATTTGTTTTTGATCATGTAATAGTTTGCTATACTATGTTGCAAATAAACATGGATTTTAGACAACATTTAGTCTATATAATGCAGTGGTTCCCAACCTTTTTTGGCTCGTGTCCCCATTTTAACATCACAATTTCTGGCGACCCCAAACATTCAAAATTGAGACTTTTTTTTTTTTTTTTGGTAAAATTAATTTGTTTTTGATCATGTAATAGTTTGCTATACTATGTTGCAAATAAATGTTAATTTTAGATGAAATTTACTCTATATAATGTATATTATTATGGACGGGGGCAGAAAAGCCAGGTGTAGATTACTGCACAAAGTGAGAATTTTATTTTCCTTGGTCAGGATATGTACAGTCAGTCCAGCTTGGATTTACAAGGCTGACAATTAATACTGAACAAACAAGAACTCAAAGTATGAATTATGAAAGAGCTGCAGCATCTGAAACCGACCACAATGAACATTTGACAGATAAACAGTACCACAGTGCTTCAGTTTCAGCTTCACAGTTTGTCATGTCTGTTATGTGATTGTCTCTGTCAACGCACCATATATTTTTTATTAGTAGGTTTTTTTTTTGTTTTTTTTTAATCAATTACTAGAAATTTCAGGCGACCCCATTTGAATTTCAGGTGACCCCACGTAGGGTCCCGATCCCAAGGTTGAAAAACACTGCTTTATTGGAAACTGGATAATTGTTGAACACTTTCTTTCTATTTTCAGCTGTTCCATCAACCTCAAAGTCCCTGTTTCTGTAAATATTATCTACTAGTGCATTGACCCGTGGGGATCCATGGGTTCTAGATGGGGTAGTTTTTATGCTGTTGTGTATTCGTGCATGCTGTACCGCTTTTGTCCAACAGTCACCGCCAAAGCATTCTGGCCATTGCAATGTGATTGTAAGGCTATAGTATTCCAAAATTACTCCCAAAAATCCCCAAATACTGGTCCTATCAACTTGTTGTTTTCACTTGAGACACACACACACACACACACACACACACACACACACACACACACACACAGAGGTCACTTGGCTTTTATGATATAGATTGACCATTTGTTAATACCAAATTGTGCCAAATTATCTATCAGTTGGTCATAGGACATTTTAAGGCAGGTGATATTGAAATTATTCAGTACAGTACGTTGCAACCTTCTACAACTTTTAATACCATTTGCCTAATGTAGACAATTTCCCCATTCTAAATTATATGATTTTTCTTGTAGAAAGTGTCCTTCCTTACCTTTAAAAGATATACTGTATTTCACGAAGACAAATAAATCCCAGGTATCATGGCAGTGAGTGTCACAAAGGAATCAGGTATTGGTTGGAGTATTTACCATATCACAAAAGTTCTCAGCTCTATTGTAAAATGTTAAGTCCTTTGCAGTAAAACCTTGGACGTCTCCAAATTGTGGCTGACAACTGTCTGAAGTATCCACGTCGTTGTCCTGTGTGTTTTTACTTGTGGTGCTATAGTGGTTTTGTAACTAGGGCAGGGATTAAAGCAAAAATTTTTCATCTGACTGAAAATTTTCTTCTGGTCAAAATCATTGGCCACTATTAAAAATGATATAATACAATACTACTATAGCGTACAAGTTTATATAGTCAAATTTGGCAATACTGTAAAACACACTGTATGGGAGAGTGTACAGGTGTAGAAGATTAGTAACATGGATATAAAAAATGTCATGAGTGGTATTGGTGGGGGGTCTGGGGGTCCTCCCCCAGAAAATTTTTAAAGCTTCAGGTCAATTTTGGTGCTCTCTGGTTAATTTTAAAGGGTATGAAAACCTTTGAAGCAAGTGAAAATAATAACTAGAAGAAAACCTCTCTGCAAAAGATGAGTGAGGCTGCTTCATTTTTTTGCACCATGATCTAATTGGAGTTCCATCGTCTCCCTTCTCATCAAGCCACGCCCACCTCCATCTATTTTTCACGCATCTCTCACTAGTTACCACTTCAGCCCCTTCCTCTACAAACGTGTCCATGATGTCGTATATGCTAGCCAAAATAATCTGTACGTCAAACCTGCGTCCACAACCCCCCACCCCCCCGGCCAATATCATGTTCTCTTTTGATTGGAAGAAATTACGTCAACTGAAACAGAAATTATATTCCGTTACAGATACTCTCTGAGGGTATTTAAAATACAGTGGCTTTGCAAATACCAAGGGTGTTACTCATTCATTCAATTTTATCTTCGTACTGTACCACACAGATAGAAAAAAGATGCTAAACAGGTCAAAATAAAGCACTTATGCAGTCGGGTGTGTAACCGTGTAAGGCCGTGGCGCACACAGCCGCACGCACGGGAAGGGCACATACACACAAACACAAACACACACACACTAGTCATATACCGGCAAGAGGAGATAAGCTATGAACCCAAACATGAAGGTCCATGAAGATCAGTTCTGTCTTCTTCCCTTTTCGCTATGGTTCTTTCATAATGAAAGCTACTTGTTAGCACTAAACTAAAGTTAGCGTCTGGAGGCTGAACTTCAGTAAAGCTGAACTTGTCCATGTGTTTCTGAGGCACAGAATGAGCAGCGTTTCCTTCCAAAGAGAAATAGTCATCAATCTGTCCTCCCGACATAAAAATAAAGAAGTCATCTTATTATCAGCACTGTTAAACCTATCAGCCCCCTGTGCGTGGCGTGCCTGTGTTAAACACCTGCAGATTCAGGACAGGATCATGGTGCCGACTGGACTCCGGGAAACACGTGGGGAAGTTACTTCAGTATGACTTTTTTCCCCCCTCAGTTTTTCCATTTGACGGAAATCCGTCGTGGTGATGGAGAACTTTAATCCCTGAACTAGGGCAGCATGATTGGGTAATTTTTTGATTATTGTGGGAAATATTGGGATTGTTATTTAGATTTCAGATGTATCCATGTGTATTATTTTACAGCTTAACTGAATTTGTGCTGTCTCTTGTTCAGGTGTTGGTTAAAAAAGAACAATCAGAGCTCTCAAACAGGTTGGTTAATGTTAAGGATTTTTAAATAAAGCTGCCTATTAAAGTTTTATTTCAGAGTGCATTGAATTTTAACAATGTACCCCTCTGTGTGCAGCTGTTCAATGTTGGGTATTTCCACAGTGTTGCATTTCTTGAGCAGTGACCTGGTAATATTGTTACCTGAGTTTCTGTGAGTGCCACTTGCATTTTTCCAGCCACATCTAAGTGAAGCACAAATAAGAAATTGTAGGTAGCAAAGCACCACAAGGACCCAGCTAGTCACTTCACGAAGAAAAAATTATTGAACCTGGAAACTCAATCACCTACTGTGTGAAAAGTCCATTATTCTTTATATGTGGAACAATAATTCCTTATTGCCATACAGAATTCATATCTTCCTCAAGTGCTCTCACAATAATAGTGTTGCATTTGTTGCCAATATTGTTTTCCATCTGCCATCGGTTGAAGTGTAATTTGAGCGGATACACCAGACAATTCTTTTGCAATATGCACAAATATTGGTATAGTATTTAGCATGCTGTGCACATTTTATACAGTGGTTATAGAATGTGTGGGCCTGTCTGCTCCCTTTGTAATTATCAATTAGATTTTATTTCCCAGGAGAACAATATCTCACTCCCACAGTGTGTGGTGGAAGACCTTGATCCAGCTGATGTGTGTGAACAAAGCGTTATTTGAATACTGCTGCTGCAGACTGACACACAGTCAAAGGGAAATGGAAGTGGGTTGAGTGCTGTAAGACATGCATTCAAGTTTGCATGTAATCAAATAAAGCTGCACTATTCATTGAATCACAATGTCAGCCTGTGCACCTGGTCACTATTTGAAGGTCCAGTGGATTTATGATAATATTGGATTAGTAGTGATGTGACGTTCACGAACGAATCAAATCTTTTGAATGGCTCTTTGAAATGAACAATGGGAACTGAGTCTTTGTAAAGAGCCGTTCATTTATTTTTATTTAGTTTTTTTTTAAAGGCGGGAGTGTCCGATTGCCTGTCAGTTTAGCGTCACTGGGGAAGCATTGGGCAGGAGGAGAATGTTCGAGGAGAAAAAAAAGAGTGCTTGTGCATGTCTCATGTCAAGAAGTTAGCAAAAAAAACAACAGTTTAAAGCGTGAGGTGAGCATACTGGAGGAGACGGAGCTGGAAGACTGGTCGAAACCAGAGAAAAGTTTGAGAATGAGTGAGTGACCACCTGTGAGTAATGAGTCAAAGAAAAATGTTATTTCATAAGAAAAAGCTTTATTTTCCTCTTCATTTTTAGGCTACAGACTAGTCCGCATAATGTACCGTGATGTTTCTTGTCAAATTCCAGCATTTGCCTAATGTCACCTCTCATGTCATGCATTTAGCCCACATATTTTAACTAACTATTCTTTTTTACGGTAAGATAATATTTATTGCCGTGCCAATTAAACACCTTTAAAATGTAATGTCAATCATCACATGTAGTGTTTCAAAATAATGCAAAAACCATAAATGAGCCAGTCTTTCGAACGGCTCTTTTCAGTGAACGGCTCCTGATTGAACGGCTCCCTTCAAAGAGCCAAAAGTCCCATCACTATGGATTAGGAATGAGTAACAAAGTCTGGTATTAAATGTTTATGTTATGTAGCAATATGCTATCAACCTGACGCACCAATATGATATAGGTTAATGATTTAAAGGAGTGATATTTAGCTTTTTTTAAATGGAATTTGCATTTTAAAACATTTCCCTGTGGTCTACATAAACTGTAAATGCTATGGTCGCTAATTCAACTCCACAGGTCCATCTTCAACCCTATTTCTGAATAATGACACCAGAAAGGTCGTTTTGAACGCTGGCCCTTTAAATGCACATGACCCCACCCCCTCCAGGTTGTTGACTGTGCTTTCTGTCCCGTTCAGCCACTTGGGTTCGTTAATACAACATACAACTGAACATTTTTGGCAATCAGCTTGAAGTTTGGACATATTTTCAGTTTTTACTACAACCGCTGCTGCTGATAAACAATTATGTCGTACTCTGACAAATGTTCATCAGAAGTCTTGAGCTAATATGTGCAAATGTCGTGACGTAACTAGTTAAAGACGTAACAAATTAAGCAGGAATTCAAATGGGTTGTAGAAATCCACTTGATTTTTGCCAAAATGGATATAAAGGTAGCTTTGCAGCACCTGGAAGGTTCAAATTCAAACTTTTGGAACTATTAGAGTCCACAAATATACAAATAAATGAACCAAAGACTAATAAAATGGGTTTGACAAAATATGACCCCTTTAAAGTGAGTAGTCGTCTGCTCATTGTCTCGGTATGAGTCCAAGGTCGTCTGAGCGTCATCCGAACTTTCAGAAATCTGGAGGCTGCAGACATCTATTGTACGGTCAAAATAACGATGAATAAAAAAAGTCCTGAATTCAGTATTATACTGAAAAGAGGATGAGTGAAAGACTATTTTCTATTGCAGTAAATAAAAATGATATTCGTTTCCCATTTCAACCAGAACAAAATCAGTGTCTATGATTGTGATTAGTTCAACCCAATGCATTGCACTTACTACAGAATATGGATCATATGTGAACTGTACATGCCGCAGATGACACAAAGCCAAGCAGATCATTTTATTCCCATTTTGAACCACTGACAAAAGAACAGCTAAGACTAAAGTTAAAGTACCAGTTTGAGCAGCATCTGTAAGAGTAGTAGTATTGAGTAGTAGTAGTAGTCATTATTAGTAAGAGTAGTAGTATTCTTCACAATAGCCTTCCCTACTTTGGATCCAGTGTATGTTTTTTTTTTGTTTTTTTTGCATGTTTTTTTTGCATGTTTGACTCAAATTGAAATAACAAATCATGGTATTATCCACAATAAGTATAATATGACTTTTTTTTACCAAATTATGCAGCTTTACACTAAAATCTACATGATATAAGTGTATTAATGTTGTATATAGTAAGGTAAAAGACGAATACAAGACAAGATGTTACATATTATGCCACAGTCTCTCCACAGCAGGGCTGTACAAAATTCAGAACAGAATTGAGAATGACACCTAAATTCCAATTCAGTTCTTGAATTTGAATTGAGAATGCAAACAGGATGCAGAATTGCAATGAAAATTGCAGGTGGTAGAACTGGAATTCCATGAAATTCAAAGAAATTCATGATACATAATGAAGGTGCATTTTACAATGAAGCTGTACTGTATATATTACATATGGTAACATGAATTTCATACAGATATTATTGTATGGACTTTATGTACACAATGCTTTATTATAGTAAATAGGCCTGTTTTTTAATTTTAACAAATTAACATTAAAAGCATACTCTACGTCTGGCCTAGGGATGTAAATAATTGACTATCAATTAACTGTTGATAAGAATTTGCTCGATTAAATTATGAATTGTCAGTTAATTGCTCTTTTATATTTATTTTGTTGAATTTCTCTGCAGAATGTGTTTAGTTCTACTCCATAAATGTCATTGCCTGTGCTGTATCCAATGGTACAAAAAAATCAATCATTAAGGAATATGACATGCTTTTTTCATGAAGTATATAAACAATATTTCGCTTTTATTCTTATAGACCCTATCGAAACAGAAATTCAGGGTCTCAGGAAAATCACCTCTTATCAATTAATCATTAATCGATCAATAAGGCCAACCAACTAATGATTAATGGATTAATCAATAATTTACATCCCTAGTCTGGCCATACCTGTTTCCTCTGCACCTGTCGAGAGGATATTTAGTGTTGCAGGCAAGATATTCAGACCAGAACGATGCTGCCTCAGTGACAAAACGTTTGAGGAACTGTTGACCATTAGATGCAACAATGTTACCCTGTAAAATACTTTAATAATGATAATTGCATTTATCACATTCATTCTCACTGATATGTGATAAGAAGAAGAAGAAGAAGAAGAATTTCTCTGAATTGCTATGAATTCAATTTCACTTCATGTAATTCCAGTTCAAATTCAGTTCAACATCCTGTGGGGTGGAGTCAGTTCAAATTCATTCATTGAATTGAACTAAATTCTGAAATTTTCAATTGTGTACAGCTCTGCTCCACAGATCCTCATCATTCATACATTACATGGACCTGAGCCCCATTTACACGACTGAGACCTCTTGTCTTTGTGCCCAATATGTTTTGGCTTGTGACCCCATTTTAACATCAAAATTTCCGGAGATCCCAAACATTCAAAACGGAGACTTTTTTTTTTTTTTTTGCTAAAATTAATTTGAATTTGATCATGTAATAGTTTGCGATACTATGTTGCAAATAAACATTAATTTTAGACAACATTTAATCTATATAATGTAGATTATTCTGGATGGAGGCAGAAAAGCCAGGTGTAGATTACTGCACAAAGTGAGAATTTTCTTTTCCTTGGTCAGGATATGTAGTCAGTCCAGCTTGTATTTCCAAGGCTGACAATTAATACTGAACAAACAAGAACACAAAGTATGAATTATGAAAGAGCTGCAGCATCTGAAACCGACCACAATGAACATTTGAAAGATAAACAGAACCACAGTGCTTCAGTTTCAGCTTCAGTGTTTGTCATGTCTTTCATGTATTGCGATTGTCTCCGTCAACTCACCATATATTTTTTATTATTACATTTTATTTTATGACTGGCATGCATGGCACCATGATTGAAACTCATATTCATCACTTTCAATTGAGTCAACAGGTCCAGATACATTATGTATGTCATCAACAGTGTAACACAGAGGATAAAGCGAACCAAACAAACAAAACTTCAACTTGGTGACATTTAAGTGGTTCTGTCTTCATAGAGAGAAGTTTCCCTATAGCTGGTACTGCATGATTTCTATGCCAAAATGGGCATTTGCAGTATTTTCTCTTTTTTCCTCTTCTTTCCAAACTTTAAACGATCCAGAGTGGACGAATCAATTAATTTCATGATCACAGAAAGACAGACTAAATCCAAACTCAAGAAACAGATATTGCTGTTAGTCATGTTGAAGTCAGTATCTGTTTTAGAAATTCTAAAATCTGAACTCAAATTGAAAAAGAAAATAAAAGTTTATGTCTGCCTTAACACCAAAAGTATGAAACTGCAGACCTATGTTAATATTTTACACTTTATCTAATGATCAACAATTTAGGATTTCACCATCTCTTGATTCCCAAATGATACTTGGCTTGTTTATTTCAGCAGCTTCACAGCAGTACTTCCTCTGCACTAGTGCTCAACGCTGTGAGTAAGAACATTTTTATGTATCACGACTTAAGAGAGCTCCTGGTGCATTAGACCTGCACATACATCCTTGTATTTATCAGAGGTGGCTCATCAGCCAAAACTGCAAGTAGATTCAGTACACGAATTTTCTGATTTTATTGCATTTCTAGAGGAGTGACATGTAAAAGTAGACACTGACCCTGTAATATGACTCTTTAGTGTTTGTTCAGAAATTAATTTACTGGATTAAGATGAAGTTTTCAACACCTGCATGATCATAATGTAAGATTATTTTCGGTACTTGAGGGGAAGTTGGGAGGGAAATTGAATATGTTTGAGCTTAACCGCACTATAGTTCCCTCAATCTCGTCAGATGTCAAAATGCATCAAAGCACAGCAGATCTAATACTAAAAAAGATACAGTTATGCAAAAAAAAAAGACATATTGCAAACTTAAAAATGGGAGACATTTTCTTTTAACATAGGAATACCGTGTGCTATCTTCAAAGTCCTTTTGCAAAACACTAAATTTGTACTGCACTGATTAATCCTCAGTTGTGAATAAAGTCTGTCTGCTTTTTGCTGTGATACTCTTTGATCCATAGCTGTTCAGGTTCAGCTCATCGGGAGCTCTGAAACGAACACATTGTAATAGAAACCAAAGTTATTGAAGAGCAACTACACACAGAGGGAGAAAAGCAGGACGTCTCACTCTGATCAAGGGCCTAGTGCTGGTGGATTTCTGCAGAGCCAAGGTCTCTTTGATCAGAGCAGGTTGGGGTCAGTGGAAGCTGCTCGACCTGTTCAGGATATGGAATAACAATAGTTTGGGCTTCATTCACATGAGGCTTCTCAAATACATATGCAGAATACACCATGCATACACTTTAATACGAGTTTGTTTAAAAGTTTTGACAAGGGAAAGTAAAGTCCAGACATGTACATTTATTTCAATAAAAAACAAAATAATGTATAGGTTAAATATCCTTCTAATCATCCATTCCATTCCAGTAGTTCCAGTGTCCAGTGTTTCACCAGTAGTGAAAACATTCCATCTAACCTGCAGCCAGTTGTCTTCAGCTTAGGTCACTGTGAGCCAAAGGTATCGGTTCTCCAACATCACCTAATGTTCTCCCAATGATTCTGTCTGTTAGTCTTGTGGTGCAGCCCAGAGTCATCATGGTAGAGAAAAGCAAAATGTTTGGTGAGTTTGATTAATTTTAACCCTTTAGGTGCTGAATTTTTAATTAAAAAAATTTTTTTTTTAATATTACATTTTGATATCAACATTTCAAAAAGCTGTATCTTGGAAGTGGTTAGAGAGAAAGTCATACTATAAATGAGAAAAATATTGGGTATGACTCAGGGAGTAACTTTACTCTAAGTCGTATAGTGTGGCATCATAGGGTGGCAGCCATATTGGATTAGGTAACTTTTTGAAAAATTCAACTTTGAACATATTTACGTGGAAGTTTTCTTTGTGATTCGGTTTTTACCCTCAGCCACACTGACCGCAGGGTATTGAAATCACTTTGTTGTCCATCTGTCCATCCGTCTGTCCAAAAATTTTGCCTAGCACTGATGAGTTGGCTGTCACAACGGCTGGAGCTCCACTTCCCTCCAGCCGTTTCCGCATTTCAGCTGTTTCCGCGCCGTGTTTGTTGCAGCTATACAATATCATATGGTTGCACCGCCACTGCTGCTGCCAGGCAGCTGCACAAGCCTCCATTTCCCACAATGCACGTCGCGACAAAATTCCAAAGATGCCCAAGTTACCTCCCGGCTCTGTTTTTAAACAAATGATTTGTTTATGGTGGATGGCACTTCGAAATTGTTCACCGTGAGGGAAGAGATTCAGGTGAGTAATCACAGAAAGACTTACAGATTTGTGATACTTAGGCTATGAGTGAGGTTTTACAGATTTGATGAAAAATTGGTGACAAAAGTCTCCCGCACCTTTAAAATAAATGAATTTAAACATTAGTAGAAAGTAAAATGCAGTAAGTTTTAGTTGCTTTTTAGCCACATCTGTCCTTATCTATCCAAACTAAAACTAAATAAACTTTACTTACTAAACCAGTTCAGGACCACACCTTTCAAACTGGATTTTCTTCTCCACTTTGAATAGAAACATGCCCTGAAATGGTGTTAGGATTGAACGGGCACATGTCCGCCACCTATTGGTGGGAGGTGGTAACAAGCTTTGGCATCTCTATCGGGATCTACAGTCTGTTTCATTCAGTTATGTTGCTTGTTGCAAATTGTGACTTTGGTGCTTAAAGGATTCATTTTGATTTCAATCATATAAAGAAGAAGAAAAAGACTTCAGATACTGAACCACGGACCATATCTTTCTATGGGCTTACTTGGACACCATAATGTGTTTCAGACTCTATATTGGACATTTATTGAATGTATCCACTGTTTTATTAGCATGTTTGGACCTGTCTATTGCCTGGCATTAGCCTAAAAGACTTTCAAAGATTGAAACATACATTTGTTATTTTGTGTTTCTTTTTGTATGTCTTCACAGTTTTTACTCTGTCTTTCAACGCTACCTATGAGAGGTAGAGAAATAAATGTTTGATAGACATTATTATGAAGTGTGGCCTTTGTTGTTGTTGGATCAGTGTCTTTGTATTTCAGTCCATTGCAGACATGTAGGCCTGCAACACATACAAGAAAATGTAGGTATTTCAGTGTGAAAAGGGCCAGGGCACATATGATATTTCACTGAGGAGCAAAAATTCACACATTATTCGTTACACACAAAAGGAAAGCCAAAAATAAGCTTAACAACACTGTCTCGGTATTCTCAGAAGCAGTGAAACCTCCATTTGTACTGATAACAGTGTCACTGTGATTGTATGGACCCTCTGTGTTGCTGAGTTGAAAATGTGTCAGAAACATCCATGGTTCTGAATTTATAGCTTCTTTGCAACATGCAAACCATGTCGTTGGCTTGGCACTGATAGTAGGTATATGTATAGTTATATTTTAGTATAAGTTGAGCAGCTTTTACAGAGAACAGACTCTATACAGCCTATTTTACAGACCGCTTAACTGAAACAGTCACACTTGGAAAGTTGGGTGCATTTCCAGCTTCTAAGCATCTGGTTAGAACATCTGGTCAAACTACTTCCAGAAGCAGTTTGGTAATATATAATGGATTTTTTCTCAGCCCTTCAGCTCACCCCTAATTCTTTGTGAATGCATTTACTCTTAGCGTCTTTGATATCTGACAGCTTTTTGATCAAGACTCATGATGTGACGTGTAAATGGGATGTTGCTCGTCCTGAGGCCTGACAATTGTGCAAAGTGTAGTAGTTACAAACAAAACCTGTCAACGTCAATTTAAAAAAAAAAAAAGAAGAAGAAGAAGGTAAATCAAGTATAAGACAGTGATTCATATTTGCTTAACTCCACAGAGGTGGTATTGGTATGAATCTGATGAGAACTACAGCAGGTATCAGGAGTGGTACCATATGTAAATCCCCCTCAGCTAATGCTTAAAATTGCAGTGATGGTGAATTGAAGATTGGTGACCAGTTTGCATATCAAACAAAGCTGAAGAGGAGCTTTTTGGCTGTGGTGCACTGGGATGTGTTTACTAAGCAAACAACGGTTTAATTGGGAAAATAATTTTCCAGCTGCTGTGGATTTAAAGCAGTGTGTGTGTCTGTGTTTCTGAGTGCATTTACAGTATTCACCAAGAGTCCCCTAAATAATTAAAACCAGCCAAGAGGAAATTAATGGACCAAGCTTGTTAGTGGGCTCCATCACGATAAGACCAGCAACCACATAGCTTCTTTAGCAGACCTGTCAGGATTCACTGCATGGGAAAGTTGCCATTCTGTGTCCTGACACCTAATTGATCTTCATGGACATTGCCTGCAGAGAGAGCTTCTCACATAGTGCAGGAACTGGAGAAATATTGACAAAATGTTGGGGAGACTCAGATGGAAGTACACAAGCTATTGAGCAGGAAAGACTTCCTTAGGGACAATCTGTTCTTGATCAATGTTATAGTATGGGCTGTAATGAATGAGATGGAGCTTGAAGCCAACGGCCACTGTTCATTAGATGGTTTATGTAGAGTATATCAACATTAAGTGAGAAACTATGGAAGTGAGAGGTCTAGTGGGTGAATGTTATTGAATTGGGCTGTATAGATGTTCATTATTGTATCTGTTGTTGTTCAATCTATGAAACACCCAATAACAGTTAACACATGATTTCTTTAGCGTTGCTACTAGCTTTCTGAATAGTTCGTTCATTTTCTGGAAACAAATCCAATTGGCCATTTAATCTATGTCAAATTGTATATCATTGTATAATGCAATGCAAAAAAAAAACAGAACAATGGTTTGCATATTAATGCTGCGTTCCGGGCAGGTTTTTGAGCCCGTAAGTCACGACTTCAAACCATGACTCACAAATTTGTAACGTTCCAGGCAAGTCACGCCAAACTGTTTGAGCGCGAGGAATTGTGGTAGTTAGATGTAAACAAACCAGCATGGCGGACCGTACTGAGCTTATACTCATTTATAGTCATTTCTATCCCAGAGGTGTTTGTTCTTTGCTTATTTGAGGGAAACAGAGGAGGAAAAATAGTGCATAAGGCAAGAGACGCTGTTATACTTTTTATGTTTCGTTAGTTGTATATTTGGATACGTATTACCGTACTTTCCGGGCTATAAGTCACACCTGACTATAGGCCACAGGTGTCCACGTTGTGATGTGAGATATTTACAAAGAAAGATGGTAAACAGAAAGATTATTCAAATATTTATTTACATACCTTCACTGCTTTTTTCCAAACAGTGCCTGTAACATGGCAGTAAAACAGCAGGAACACAGCTGGTTAAAAACCCAGGAAAGTCATTGATTGCTATCTTCATCTTCCTTCTACACATTGAAACCACTGCAGTCGTCTTCTTCAGTGTCAGAGTTGAACATCCTCAGAAAGGCTCCGTCACACACCTTCTCAGTCTCTCTTCCGTTGTCGCTCTCATTGTCACTTCCATGCAGCAGCTCTATTTCCTTCTTGGACAGACACATCGATTGCTTTTAACTTAAAAGCTGCATCATATGCATTTCTTTGTGTGTTTTCCATGACGAGGGTTTGTGCATGACACACAAAATGATTGTTAAAAGTTAAACTTAAACCTTCTCCTCTTCGCATCACCTCTTCCACCTGTATGTCTCCCTTTTGCGCTTCCTGCTAGAGCGCCCCCTGGAGGCCGTTAGCCCATAAGAATCTATACTTGAGCCGCATCATTGTATAAGCCACAGGGTTCGAAGCGTGAGAAAAAGGTAGCGGCTTATAGTCCGAACAATACGGAAATTTATTGTTCCACTCAATGGACTGAAAACTAGCTAACGCTAGAGCAGCTGCTGATTATACAGAACATTTGCAGATAAATAACGATAGAGCAATACCTTGTTTAAATAAACAATTAGCATAAACACCACATCCATGGGGGCCGCTATTGCTGTTTGAAAGGCTATGTGACGTCAGAACTCGAAACTGGAAGTACATCGTTCAAGTACAAGTTTATGGGTGGGAAGTTACAGGTTTGACTGCCATTCCAGTGGCTTTTCACCAGTAGAAGGTTGGAAAAACACTAGTTACGGGTAGCCTGGAACCCAACATAAAATGCTATCATTAAACTGGTAACTCCAACATGTAAGAAACATTATGTAAAAATTATTACTTACTATTATTTTTCTTTTTTTTTTTTTTTTTTTTCAGTTAATGCACATTAAATTTAGGAAAATTAATAAAAAAATAAAGCAATGTGTATGTTTGAAATACTGACATCAGCACTGAAAATTGATTTGGACAACTTGTAACAAATTATTAGAAATTAGAACTAATCATTGTAATTTGGCCTTAACTTAAAATATCCAATAATTATAAAAAAAATAACTAATTTACTACTAATA
Organism: Sphaeramia orbicularis; assembly: GCF_902148855.1. NCBI lineage: Eukaryota > Metazoa > Chordata > Actinopteri > Kurtiformes > Apogonidae > Sphaeramia > Sphaeramia orbicularis. Next base: position 49,490,736 of record NC_043957.1, on the reverse strand, counting down.
ATAACTAATATTTTACTAATTAAAGCTAAGTTAGTATAGTATAAGTACAATATTTTGTTTGGGATGTGTGAAACTCATGTATAATGTAATGACTTTTCTGAAATCTAATGCATTCTTCATTTACTTCTTTCCAACATTTCTGTACACTGATCTGGTAAAAATAATGATGAATAATGATGTGAAATGATGTACAGATATTCACAACAATCACCCTTTCTTGTCCAATAGCTGCACCTAAAGGCCTTTACACATCGGGATGTGACCAGTTAATAAAACAAAAATACAAAATACTCACCTGTAAGAATCTGACATCCAAACCGTTGGCAGTATTGTGAGTGTGTGACAGCCGTGTCACATTGCTCAGCCCTTCGATAGATATAATAATGTACCTCCGTTCAGTGTTCTGTGTTCCTCTGAGGTGGTCCAAGTAAAAATATACACACAGTGCAAACCTCAGCCCTCACTCCTTCATTTGACTACCTTTATCTTTTTAGCTGTTCACTTGTCATGTTCTTTGTTAAAGTATTCATGATAACTGGTGTGATTTGATTTGACTGACTGATTGATTGATTGAGTGATTGATTGATTGATTGATGTATTTATTTCGAATATGAATGTCAAAAAAGAAGAAAAATAAATAAACAAAACATTTAAACATAAGACATAAGACATATAATACATATTCAAAAAGAAGTGAGAAGAAGTATAACTTTTAGGCCCAATCCTAATTCACCCCTGAGTCCTCCCCCTTACCCCTCCCCTTTAGCCCTTGCACTTGGCACTACCCCTTGAAACAGAGCTGCAAGGGGTAGGGTTTGAAACATTCCCTTATGAAATGGGACAATGGGACATCAGCAGTCATCGATGCCACAATAAACAGATTTTGTTTCTAAAAGTATTCATCATGCCATCAGCAGCTGTAACCATCTGATCCGTGGGCTTTGGTTATGCTTTTGCGGCTATCAACTATAAACCACAGAAATGCAATCTATAACACATTAAAACAGCATTAAAGAGTCGATCAAATGGTTAAATTGTTTACGAAGAAAATACATATGTTTGTGTGTTTCTTTCATCACACTGCTGCACTTTTGTGCTGCGTTTACCTCCGTCTGGACGATGAGTCAAACAGAATTATGAGAAATTTCTCCTATCCCTCTGTTTGTAGTGTGGTCCTGGAAAATCTCTGTTTCGACAACTATACAGCCCTCTGCTTCCATCTAATTGAGAATCAGGACAACACTACCCCTTCACGTGAACGCACCAAACGGAGGGGGAGGGGCCAAGGGGTGAATTGGGATTCAGCCATAAACTCCCACCCCTTCTCCTTAAATATTTAATAACAATAATAAGCTTCCTAGTCTAAACATATCTATACTCTAATGCCTGATACTCATTATTAAATAATTTTGTTTCTGGCTTTATATGTTCATTCATTTTCTGAACCTGCTTTATCCTCACTAGGGTCACGGGGGTCACTTGGAGCCTATCCTAGCTTCTTATGGGCGAAGGTGAGGTACACCCTGGACGTTTAACCAGTTCATCGCAGGGCTGACATAGAGACAAACAATCACTCTCACGTTCACACCTATGGGCAATTTAGACTAACCAGTTAACCTATCGGCGCATGTGTTTGGATAGTGGGAGGAAGCCGGAGTACCCAGAGAGAACCCACGCAGACATGGGGAGAACATGCAAACTCCACACAGAAAGGTCCCACCCTAATCAGCTGGTGTTGGAATCGAACCCAGGACCTTTTTGCTGTGAGGAACAAGTGCTATCCACTGCGCCATTGTGTCACCATGGCTTTATATAATTACGAACAAATATAATATAATTGACATAACACATAATACAATAACCTTATGTCCTCAACTGAATTTAGGGAAGAAGTTGGAACTCAGACAGCACCTAAGGCCTCTGAAAATCTGTGGAAAACCATGAAATAGAAGGAGAAGAAATACATTAGGGAAGGCAAAATAACACCTAACAGGGTTTCTTCAGATTCAATATCCATAAACTCTGAGGGCCTGTACTGTTTTGTTTTGCCAGTACTTAACCACACCACTCATATTCACTTAGGTACAAATGATATATACTCCACATCCACTTTCAAGTGGAACAAACACACTGGTACTTCCTCTCCACTTCCTCTTTGCCTCTAATCTTTTCTCCCCTCGAGTCTCCCAGTGATGGAGGAGTCATTAGGAACTGGGCAGATGCTCTTTGTCACTGGGGCTGTTCAGTCCTTTGGCTTTAAGGCTGAGTCTGGCGGAGGTGGACCTGTGGCTGTGACAGAAAACTAGGGGTTTATCACTGAAAGAGAGCCAGGGACATTGAAATAGAAATCAGTCCAAAGAGATATTGATAAACAGAAAAAAAGACAGATTGTAGAAGGATAGGAACTATTTCTTCTGTTTGGTGATCCGGTGGGAGGAAGGCTCAAAATTGACTGTAAAACTAAACTAACATATAACTGTTGTCTCTCAAAAATAATTATTCAGATCACTGACATTATTTAGATTTACTTGAACTGCAAAAGGTGACACTTAGGGTAGCTACGAAGCAGCTTATGGTGTGTATGCCCCCCAAAAATGGAACACCCTGCCTCACAGTTAGACTTGGACATCAGTACACATTTTTAAAAACAGGTTAAAAATGTACCTTTTTCGACAGCCTTCTGTTGAGTTGCATGTGTGCTTGTGTGGATATGTGCACATGTGTGAGTTTAAGTGTGTGTACATATATATGATTGTTTACTTGCAATTGCCCTCTCTTTTTTATGATTTTTTTTGTTATATACATGTTGTGAAGCACAATGAGTCTGCCTTGTGCATAGAATGTGCACTATAAATAAAGTTGAACTGAATTGAATTTATGTTATATTATGTTAATGTTTTGGTAGAATTCACAAGATAGGATAAGATAAGATAACATAAGATCTTTATTGATCCCACTGTGGGGAAATTTCAGTGTTAACAGCAGCAAATACAAAAAAACAAAGTATAGAAAAGACAGACAGAAACATTCAAGGGTGAAATATGAAATATAAAGAGAAAAATCTGCTATTTATATTACTTGTACTACACATCCATAAATATTATTATGTTTTATTGCATCTTGTTTTTATTTATTTGATCTTATTTATTTATTTTATTCTTTTACTTATCCATGCTGCTATACTGTTGAATGGTGGAACACTGAGCACTTTTTGTCTTGACACTCGATCAAGTACCTGCCGAACAGGTTCAGTGTATGTTTTGTTGCTGTAATGCCAAAAGCAATCACTATGTCTGCAAAAATTATCTACCCACGGGTATACATAAAGTAACCTTGAACCTTGATTATTTACAGATTTACCATATAGTTGCACAACAGGCTTTCCAACAATGTTCAAATTCAGAAAAATCTGTGATTTATTCATTGTTATGTTCTGTTTCATTTTGTTGCCTGTCAGTGCTATCATATTGTTGTTGTGGAGCTACCATTTTCCACAGAAATGGCACAAAGTAATATCGTAATAACTGTCAAATCATTGTCATCTAGTTTAAAAGCTGATTTATGGCCTGAGTCAAAGTTGAAGAAGTCGGACTAATATTTTTATGGTTTTACACTATCCATCCATCCATCCATCCATCATCTTCCGCTTTATCCGGGGCCGGGTCGCGGGGGTAACAGTCTAAGCAGGGATGCCCAGACTTCCCTCTCCCCAGACACCTCCTCCAGCTCTTCCAGGCGGACCCCGAGGCATTCCCAGGCCAGCCGAGAGACATAGTCTCTCCAGCGTGTCCTGGGTCTTCCCTGAGGTCTCCTCCCGGCAGGACATGCCCGGAACACCTCCCCAGGGAGGCGTCCAGGAGGGATCCAAAACAGACGCTCGAGCCACCTCAGCTGGCCCCTCTCGACGCGGAGTAACAGCAGCTCTACTCCGAGCTCCCCCCGGTGACTGAGCTCCTCACCCTATCTCTAAGGGTGCGCCCAGCCACCCTGCGGAAGAAACTCATTTCGACCGCTTGTATCCGGGATCTGGTCCGTTCGGTCATGACACTATTCTTTCAGACAAACAATTTCCAAACAGTGGAAGTATTTGACAAATCTAGAGGTACAAAATTCAAAACAACTAAAATGATGAAATAGTTTTTCAATATCAACATCTAATGTGGAAATTCTGCACTAAAATGACACTGTTTGCACCAGTGGTTAGTCCATGATATTCAGCCCTATTTGAACAGACTGAAGAGACAGCACCTTTTTAGAGAGGATAAATGGCATCCACTAGAAGAAGATAAGTGATGTTAATGTAGTTTATGCAGCTGATTTAAAGTACATTATATGCAGGCAACTCTGACATCCTCACACCATCCAAGACATGGACTTAATGAGTTAACTGGTCAATCTAAGTCATCCACAGATGTGAATGTGAGAGTGAGTGCTCATCTGTCTGTACATGGATGGATGGATTATAGGCAGACATCATGTCTTTATATGAATATACAGCATTTCCGCTGCCCTTCTGCAGGGGGCATGGACTGCACCTTCCCGTACCCCCATAGTATTATAAGTAAGACGGAAACCGACATAAGTGCATGGCTACCAACCGAACCCCCCCCCCCCCCCCCCCCCCCACACACACACACACACACACACAGCCAAACCATGTGCATGTATCCCCCCACACGCCCCCCCATTACACACCACCAGACCAACAGATCAATGGGTTCTATGCACAGCCCCACTACTTCCTGAACTTCAGGTGGCTCCTTTATTGTATATATACTGTCAATAATGGACAATCCACAGCATCCACTGCACAGCACCATCTCCAGGCAGAGGAGCAGCTTCAGTGAGCGGCTGCTGACACTGTCCTGTTCCACTGACAGACTGAGGAGGTCTTTCCTCCCCCATGCCATCCGGCTCTTTAACTCTACTCAGGTGGGAGGGGGGGTTAAGTAGTAGCAGTAGTAGTTAATACGAACACTCCTCATGCCCCTGGACTGTAGGACTCACACACTGTTCACATTGCACTTTATCCTTTGCACAGACTCATTCATTGCACTTGACTCTAAGCACAACAGTCTCCTTTGCACTGACTCCTTGTGGAAAGTTAAAGTGTTTTTACTATTGTGTTTTTACTACTGTTTGCTTTTTGAAGTTTGTGGATACTGCTGGAACCTGTAAATTTCCCTATGGGATGAATAAAGTATCTATTTTATCTAATCTCTAATCTATTTCCTGTCTTTCATTATTGGACACACTGATTAATCCAGGTGTGCCTAATTAATCAGTTGTCACAACAAGAAGTAGCAGACACACCTCGATTAATCAGTGTGTCCAATGATGAAAGACAGGAAATAAAGGAGCCATCTGAAGTTCAGGAAGTAGTGGGGCTGTACATAGAGTCCATTCCACAGGAAACACTGAATATACATCTTTATTTGAAAATATTTAACCAGGTTTATTTAGCTAAAGCTAAATAATAATGAAGATGTTTTTTGTTATTAATTTGGAGACAAGTCTGAGTTATCTTTCTACAGAGTTTGGTGTGAAAAAGAAACCGCAGATACATATCAGTGGAAGCTCATACATTTTTACAACTAGACTTGTGAAAACAGTGGCTATTTGGAGTAAAATCACACCTACTCCAGTTTACAAAGCTGACATACAGTAATAACCGCAGGTGGCTGGCTGACTGTCTCCTAGTGATTTAAAAAGACGAGGACAGACTGCATACTGATCCATGGATTGTATTTGTTCTATGATGAGATAGTAAGACATTGTTTACAAGGCATGATGTGTGGAAATTGGCTGAACAGAGTGTGGATACTGTTCAGTTTTTCTCTGCCTTGTAGCTTGAATGGTACCTGTAGTGAATTTTCATAGTTAGCTATTTCAAAAGATCACGTTTAATATACTAGTCAACATTTGCTAGGGATCAGTTTTATATTTGCACAATAATTGATGTTGTATAATATTTTGGGTGACTTCATATATTATGTGTGTACTTTGGCTAGTCATGTAAAGAAAAATGGACCAAAAGGTAAAAAAACATACATTTTTATTGCACTTTCTGGCAAAAGGGTGATACAACCCTAGAAATTAGAGTTCACAACAATTACTCTTCCAATTTTGTTTTCACTGAAACCACTCAGAATGTTCTGAAACACATACGGTGTGATGTCAATAATGTGTATGGCCACCATCCGCATCCGCAGGCTGTACTCCACTGGGAAAGTAAATTTTCAAGTTTCCAGAATTACACCCCCGAATATAGCAAAGTTATAGTCCTGATCCCTAGCAAATGTTGACTAGTGTACTAGCGGTTTCATCCAGTAACTTATGCCATAGCCTGTTGTCAAGTATGAGTACTAAGTCACTGCTCCATCAGTCAGTCATGGTCAGCCACACGTTGCCTTGCTCATGGGCTGTTCCAACACCGATGGCGACGCAGACTTGTTGATTTTTCTTATTACCTGGGCTGTGATGGACTGGTCACTGACCCCATGCAGCAGAAACCAGTCTAAGATGACACATTATCGGCCAGTGCTAGGTTGCATCTTTAGGACAATGGTGCAGTGCAAAGCTTACAGCTGTACAAATAACAAGTGTGAACACATGCTTTCCACTCAGTCTCACTTACTGACTGCTGCTTGTTTACTTGCACTTATCACCTGGAATCACACTGGCACATCGCTTACGGCCAGCAATGGCTGCTCCCATAGGTTCTACCCACACCCACAATTCACGTAATAAAAAGGTCCAGTGTGGTGCATTTATGGCAATGTTTTTATTGAATTCTTGCCTCTCGTGTTTATAAATAAAACACAACGCACAATTAATGGCTTAAGCATGACCAGTACAGGTAGACTTTAACCCTAAAACACCAAACGTATGTAACAAGTACAACGGAGGACCCAAGTGCAGTTTTAGGTGCTCAGTGAGCACAGTCTTTATTATAAAGCAGACAAGCAACCGACAAGGGACAGACAACAGGTGAACCAGAGACAGGCGATGGGTCAGAAACCAGGAGATCCAAACGAGACCAGAAGGGAGCAGGCAGGAGAGGAGGTCGGAGGACAGAAGGCAGGTCAGTATCCGGGGGTCAGGCGGAGAGACGTGGTCAGACAGGGGCTAGTCGGTTACCGGGGGCTCAGACAGGAAGACGTGGTCAAACAGGCGGGCAGGTGGATCTCCAGGTGGCAGGCAGGGCAGGTCAGGAACTAACAGGGTCAGGATCAGAAAAGCAGACAGGAGAAAACGCTGGAGAGTAACACACGATGGTTGATACAATCTGGCAGAGAACAGAGAAGAGAGAGGTGAATATATACCCTCTACCTAATGAGCCCAGCCGGGCTCACAGGTGAGAGTGATAAACTGATGAGGAGGTGTGGCTGAGAAGTAAGAAAGAGAGAGAAAGAAAGGGAGAGAGAGAGAAAGAGCAGAGTAGACAGGGATGTGACAACGTATCATATTTGATACATACGTTTTGAAGCCCTCTACATGATCAGTGTGATATTTTTTTTCTTGAAAAACCTGATGTATCCAATTAGATACATGCAATACACAGATAATCCACCAGGGGGGAGGAATTCATTCACCAGAGGCCTCTCAAGTGACACTACAAGACTGTCATTAATGAGGAAAGAGGCAGAACTTTGCCAATTTTGAAAAGGAATTACCGATTTGTTAAACATGTTTATGTTATATTATGTTTTTGTTTGATCAAAAATAATATTTGAGCATTGAGACCCGATGTATCAAATATGATCCAAAACTGAAACTCATACATGGAAATTGATATTTGAAAAAAAAAAATTTTTTTTTGGTTGTTCAGCAGAACCAATAACGGCTCCAGTTTCAAAGAACTGAAATTTTCTGTCAATGATTTAATGGTTCAGGCTTTACAGGGTTAAGGGCTAACATTAGTAATTAACCATCCACATATCAGGCTGATAATGTTGCACAAAGGCTTTTGTAGATGAATCCAAATATCGCGCTGACCTTTCTGGTCTGACTGTAATCAGTGTGATTGTTGCAGTGTTTTCCTTACCGTTGCTCTCTGGGTGTATCCTACCCAAACCAAAAGGAAACCCTAACCCTGGTGAATCAATGTTGTAGAAGATGACAGTGTTTCCACGTTCACTACAGAGCCTCTGAACGTCCAAATGGGTCATATCTGATGACCATGAAAAGATGACAAACTGTATTTTACACCAATTACTTACATGTATTGTTGGTCTTTATGGGTTAAATCTCACTTTAATTGTAAAGGTAAAGGAAGTATAACTTCACTGAAAAAGTGTCCATCATTCATTTTTACAGAACAACAAAGTGAAAAATGACAAAAGAAACCAACAGGCGTAACCGGCGTAATCCTCATTTCCCTCCATCACACTCCAGCAGGTCAGACTAGTGGAAACTAATAAACCATGCCTTTCCTGTTTTAAGGCTCTTATTCTTAGCTAAGTCACCCAGGAAATATTCTACTGTAGCAGAGCATTTGTTTTTACCCCACAGCCTATATTTTCATGAACTCTTGTGGGTAAAGGTGAGAAGAACAATAGCTGCCCCAATTCATGACTCTAAAGAGGTTTGGTTAAAGTACAGAGCAGAAATAAGGGGAATAGTGTTTACTTGACATATACTGTTTATGTCCACAGGGGAGGAGAAGGACTCCCATAACATACAAAGCACTTACTGATCTGACAGGCACCAGTGCAGAAACTGTGTCTGCAAAGTACTCGTCCCACAGGTGCACCCAGTCTGCTGACCCCTTTTCATCAAACGGGTTACTTTCACAACCTATTGATCATTGGCATATAGGGGATTTTTTTTTTTTTCTTAAAATTTTAATCTGCTCATAGGAAAAAAAAAAAAAAAAAACAGGATCTGCATGATGCTAACAGTGAAAATGTACACAAGTAAATAAACAAACAGACAACACAACAGATGCCCTGGCCTTTTAAGTGCATTGTGTATCCCTGAAGTGGTGTTCCCCATCTCAAATGGAAAAGAGAGGAAACACATTAAGCAAAAGAAGGGTGACTACAACTGTTTACCTTTAAAGTATTTATGAATATACACAGAGGAGAGAGATCATATTCAGGGAGTGAAGATAGGCTACAAAGATTACAATGAAATTCAGGATAATTACGAAAAAGATGTTCGTTAAAAAGCAAAACAGAATATAAAATTATGTATATATTTATAGAATTTAACCCATAAAGACCCAGCACTACTTTTGTGGTAGTTTCCAAATGATTTTTTTTCTCTGTTTAACCTATCTTAAGTGTTTTATCACCATTTATTGTAATATTATCCTTTTTATTTTGAGGTTTTTCGGTGTAAATCATGCATTTTCCTATATTTAATTCACTGATCATGTCGATGTTCATAAAAGCTCAGAGTAAATTCAAAGGTTATTATATCTGAAACACAGAAAACTGAAGAAAAAATGACTGTTTCAGTAACTCAAATCTCACCTCTTCAGATCATCAAACAAAAACTGACTACCTGTTCCACCTCATCTACCTTCTCTCATGTGTTTTTGTATCCGTATGTCTCTACTTTCTTGCTTGAGTATTTGTTCGTTGTTTGCCCTTTTGTATTAACTCTGAATCTGTTTTACCTGTTTGTTGTGTGTTCATCCCTTGGCTGCTTATTGTAAAGTGCCTTTGAGTACTTAGAAAAGCACTATATAAAACCAATGTATTATTATTATTATTATTATTATTATTATTATTATTATTATTAAAAATTTATCATTAACTAAACATAAAAACTAGGACCGTCAAAATTAACTTGTTAACGCAGATTAATCCATCATCATGATTAATCTGATTAAAAATATTAATCCATCTGCCGCACAGCATGACTCTGAACATCTCTACCGACACATTTGGGCCGTTTGTTCAAGTAGAGTTACCGCCACACACGTGCAAATGGGCAGTTGATCCAGTGGTGACAGGCAGCGGAACCAACCCATAAAGATAGAAGATGCTAAACAGCACGCTGGTCCTCTGGATGGAAATATGAAAACAAAAAAACAACAAGATGGAACAGTTGTTTCAAGTTGTTTTGTTGAAATTGTTGAATGTGTTTAATAAACCCGTTAAGTGCATATATAGAGGAAATGCACATACGTCACTTCCCCCCTGGGCCACGCCCCTCTAAGTCAGACTGAGTGGCAAAAACAAACCGGCTCAACATGGTGGAATATAGCAGTAACTACAGCGAGACCCAGAAAAATGTGGAATATAACATGAAATTAAAGACAATTGGACTGGACATGGATCCATACAAGCTACCAAACAACAAGTGGAAGTGGTCTATGAACACTGATATGCGGCCGGAAATCACGTATCCTGACATTTATACGAACCTGATTTCAACGCCGGGAAAATCCCCAATGCAAAGGCTGAAAGCATACAAAAGACAAAGAGTTGTTGACATCCTCGTCATCGTTAATTAGAGGATTACAGCTGGTGAGTGCTTTCAATTCAACATACTATTGTTTCGGAGGTTTTCTGTCAGTGCAGACGTATTTTCTTGGCGGTGATTGCCAAGGTAAAGGCCCAGCAGTAGTGCTCACAGTTCACTACTGATTTACTGGAGTTGAACCCTTAGTATTGACCCAAGTGAGTGGATGATTTACTGGTACTGTGGAGATTTACAGAGAGTTTACATCAAATACTTGATACAACACAGCTACAACAGCTTTGTGCTAGAGTACCCCCTTATTTGGAAAACTAGGTTAGCCTCAGTTTAAGCTAGTTTACAAATCATGTAGAGCACAAGGTTCAGAATCACACACCTGAAGACAAAAGCGTTTCAGTTATGAAATATACAGGGTGTCCCATAAGTCTCCATACATAGGAGACATAATACACATGGTTCTAACATGCATTTCTTTATATTTCTTCTTTATAGTTCTTCAGCAGTGGAGGACACGCATTGAAATGTGTTCCTAACAAAATGGCAGTCATATAGAGCATATTATATAAATAAAAATGGTTTATGTCAAGAAACGTTTATTTTTCCTATGTATGGAGACTTATGGGACACCCTGTAGAACTAAATGACAGATGCTAACATTAAGAGCTTTACTAAGAAGTACCGTTAGCCAAAACGATATGTAATTTAAGGTATGATTTTATGCAAGAATACAGCATAAATTAACGTTAGCTGACACGAAATGGCAACCACAAATCCAGGTTTGGTTGTCTGGATTCCAGTTATTTCTACGAATTGCAGCGATCCATCTGCTTCTTCTGTCTTTCGCTTTAGGTCGCCGCTAAAACAATAGCTCCAAGACTTTTTTAAACCTATTTATGCAATCAATGACACAACAGCTCTTCCTCATTTTTCAGATTGTTCTAAAGTTTTTGCAGTATTCAAGCCAAAGCCGCTACTCATCTCCCTCTTTCTGCCACTCAGTGGATGGAACTGCGGTGACTTCAGTTAGCGGTGACGTCACGTGCATACCCTCTATATTCCCTTCTTTCTTGAGTCTGTTTGCTCATGCAAAGTGAAACGCGATTAATACAGATTAAAAACGAATGATGTTTAATCGTGATAAATCAAAATTAATCCACAGCAACCCTGTGATTAATCTTAATTAATTTTAATCGTTTGACATCACTAGTAAAAACAAGTGTGTCCATCCACTGTCACTGATCCAACTTCATGGGTTTTACTGGTGAATCAACATTGTAGAAGATGACGGTGTTTCCAAGTTCACTACTCAGCCTCTGAACGTCCAAATGGGTCATATCTGATGACCATGAAAAGATGACAAACTGTACTTTACACCAATTATTTACATGGATTGATAGGATTAGTGGATCAACTGGTATTAAACAGTTTAGATCAGTAGATGGTCTTGGTTGCCAGTTTCTGTTTGTGTCTTTATGGGCTAATAAAGCCCTTTATTACGTATGTCATCAAATCAAAACCTTGTACTTTTTAGGGTTTTATGTCTCCTATGTGAGAACACCTTTTGAGTAGTGCTTGTTTTTTTTTTTGTTCCTATTAGTATTTTTGGGCATGTATTTTGTTTCTGTTTCCCTGTGAGACAGTCCTGGTGTTCTGAGGCTTTTTTTAGTTTGCTGGTTCCCGGTCGGCTTGTGTTTCCATCAGTTGAGCGACATGGTAGCAATGGCAGGAGGTCAGAATAAAAAGACCATTTCACTTGGCTAATTAGATTCAATATAAATGGGTCTTTCCATGAAACTGGGTTTATTTTGGTACCTGGTACTTTGCCTGCTTTTTAGATCCAATAATTAAAGAGAAATTTAGACAGATATCCCCCCAGGACGTACCAAATTGTGGCGGCATAGGGGTGGAAGCAATAAAGGATAAAGGGACCAAATGAGAATATAAACTAATATTTAATAATTGGCGACTGGAACTAATCCGATTAACCAAATGGTACAAATTAATATAACAAAAGGAACCGACAACGCCACCCCAGGAATTGCACCTGGAGAATAAAAGGAAATATAAGGCACGCAGGTAAGTTGGCTCCAAAAACAGGGCATGAGACGTGATTGAAAAATATATAAATTAGTTTATTTTGCCAGTAGAAATTCTCTTTTCTTTTAAAAAGACTAATCCATGCACATATTACAAAAAGAAAGACTAATGAGGCTGGAGACAGGTAGATGAGTGACAGCTAGTGCCCAAAGCAAACAAACCAAAAGAAATCACCCAATACGCATGGACAAAAACCCTCAGTGACATTAACCGCTCCCAGGACACAGCAGACGAAGAAGGGGACACCAGCCACCAACACCACCACCAGTCTCCAGCAACTAAAAGGAAGAAAAAGATAAACAAGTCAATAAACAAGTCAATGTAATAAAACCAATCAAATCCAAACTAATTACATAAAGAATTCAAAATAAACAAATTGTAACCAAATAACAGATCCAAATAACAATAATTAATAAGAAAAGAAATCAAATACAAACTAATTACATAAAGAATTCAAAATAAACAAATTAAAACTAAATAACAGATCCAAATGACAATAATTAATATGAAAACAAATCAAATACAAACGAATTACATAAGGAATTCAAAATAACAAATTGAAACTAAACAACGGATCCAGATAATGATTAATAATTGCACGGAGTCATCATTGACATAATTACAACAGGACACACAGCACGGTAAAAGGCCTCGGTGCGCTGCTCTGGGTGCAGCGCGTGCACAGAAATCACACGGCGGCAGCAGGCCCGACGCACACGCCGGCAGAGCGCAGCCAAGCGACCGCCAGCTAGCCGCAAGCAGCAGCTAACAATAAGTCAGTGTGGGGGAGACGCATCGGTCGGCCCACGCAGCAGGAACACCACGGAGAACAACACTCATGGAGGGACAAAACAGCAGTAGCCACGCGACTCACTCCTAATCATAGAGAACGATATTAGTGTTAAACGTACCAGAGGATGTGTCGGTCGCTAGCTATGCTAACACATACCTGATTCAGTTCCATACGGACGAGGCACAGAGAGAGGAAGGGGCGGAGGGAGAGAGAGAGAGAACGCCGGCCCCCAGCCTTTGATTTCCACCTGCAGCCACAGCAGTATTAGCCACCAGACAGCACCAACTATAATGCGGAGAGAGAGCGGACACCTACCAAGCCAGATGCAGATCGCCCCAAATATGCCGAAACGGCAATGAAGCAGCGGTCCTGACAAAACAATACAAATGCTATGAGCACAGTCAAACAATATGAGCAGTATGGAGAAGCAGCTGGTAGCCATACCTGCAAGACCAACACGTCGAGCCCGGACGTGACGCACCAATGGAATGCGGGAAAAGGAAGAACCGGTGAGAAAATCGCCCCTTATATATCAGCGCCCCCCTCCTCTCATTGACGTTATTAGCAGGGCTGGTCACAATCATCTATCCTGCTACATAATGATGACCTCAGATAAATGCAAAAAAACAAAAAAAACAAAACTCTTGTTCTGAGCCATCCTAAATTTAATGAATTTTTAAAAAATATTGGGGCCAAAAATAGGTCCAAAACTGGGACATGAAAAGCTACCTAGGTGTCAGTGCATTTGATCTGGAAAACATGGCTTCATGGCAAGGCAGGTTTATTTATGTAGCTCATTTAATATACAAGACAATTCAAAGTGCTTTACATAAGACATTAAAAGCATTACAGCAGGGAAGCAATAAAAAGTATAGAAATGGGAAAAACAAAACAAAAAAAACATCACTGTAAATGGTCTTATATACCATTATAAATCAAGACACTATTAAATTTGATGATCCTAGTGCTTTTTCTAATCCAGAAATGTGGGTTTTTCATGAATCTCAGTCTCATTCCAGGTTTTGTATGTAACCCATCGTGTCCACTGGTGTTACATGCAAAACCTGCCCAATTAAACACATATAAATCGTGAGTGATTTTCTAACAGTGGTCATTTTTGTGAAACACTCTGCCTTGCATATTTACTTCGATTCCCAAAATATACCTGTGAGAGAATAAAAAGATATTCGAAAAAATAGTAGTGTGTAATTTTTGTGTCCTTTTTACCATGTTACATGCAGATTTTTGTATGCGCATGTCAAAAACTGTGTTTTATCTGAAAAATAGTTTCTCTTTTATATCAGTAAATATTTATTTTTAACCCTTTCATGCATGAATTACGAGAATCTTCATCAAGATTTTTTTTCCTGAGTGTTTTTATTCCTCTTTAGGCATGAAAAAAACAATGTGATTGAAAATTTTCTTATGAACCTATTTTTCATGGAGTTGCAAAAACGTACACTCAACTCGATACCATGTGCTTAATATTTGAAGCTTTTTCTTTTTCTTTTTTTTTTTTTAACTGATATTCAGACTTGCATGTACTTGAAGATAGATTCTGTTAATTTAAAAGTTATTTTGTTTTTGTCTTAATTTGCTTTGTTTTGTTTTATTTTGTTTCTTTGCATGTTCAAAAATAAATAAATAAATAATAAAATTAAACAAATGTATTGTGTGAAAACTACGAAATAAAAACTTTTTTAAAGCTGCTAATCTGATGTTTTCTCACATTTTATTATACTCTAATACTAGTCACTACTCAATTCACGGAGATTAAAAAAAAAAAAAAAAAATCTGTTAATTACAGTCTAATAACCATAACAAGCAATTGATTTACACTCAAACATGTTGCTGCAGATCAGGTTTAGCAAGAACATCAAAGTCACAGTAATGGTCTGAATTGCAGTGCATGAGATGATGCATAAGTGTCCCCAAAATCCATGAATATACAAGTGAACATCTTTGAATAGCTGTCCACTGTAGTGACCACTATGCATGAAAGGGTTAAAATAGACCCAAAGTGCTTCCAAACTTGCTTCATAACATTAGTCTACATCTTGTTTAAATTTTAGCCCCTCTGTTCTGCTTTTAGGGACCCGTTTCATAGAAGCACCCAAATATAAAAAAAAAAAAAAAATCTTGTTCTTGTTGTATACACGTGTCAATGGTGTAAATGTTGCTGTCTGACATATAACAATCAGTCTGCCCTGCATTATGCTAAGCAAACACTGTGGAATCAATGGTGACCTTTTATAGATGTCAGGGATCAGCTGTAAAACCTCCCAGCGGTCCACTATTCTGTTTGTGTTGTGTTCTTCACCTCATATCACTGGAGCTCCTCTTATGTGGGACAATGGATCTCCCAGGACTACGACAACACTCAGTGTAGGTGTTGTCTCCAAAGCTAATGAAATCTTTGGTGCCATATATTTAGTGGTGGTGATTCTACACAGTATTAGTGTCAGGGGAGAAACTTTTATAGCAGGTCAACTGTTGACTGATACTATTGCAGAAGTGTCCAAGGGTTTGTTCTATTTCCTCCTAAAACATCACTGTTTCCAATCTTGTGTCAGTGAAACATGTTTATACCAGGGCAGCAACTTATTATTTTAATTGTAGATTAATATGATGATCACTTTCTGTCTTAATTTATTGAGCCCACAGTAACAGTAAATCACAAAAACCACAATTAATTTTGGTTAATGGATTACCACGTCAGTTATCTTTATATTTATACACCGAGTAACTATTTTCGCTTCACCCTGACTTAAACTGCGTGCCCTTGCGAAATGCATGACTATCGGTGTTTCTCCAAACTACTCCAAAACTCCGTAAAACGGAGTCCGGCTAAATCCGGGCCGCTACCAGAGGGGGGTCACTTTATTTAAATTATCAACTTACCACTTGGGTTTCAGATGGAAGAACCAACACAGGAGAAATGAAGAATTCACCAAAAAGAAGGATTGAGGTTTAAAAAGTTAAAACAAAGCTTGATTTATTGCTTCGGGCAAAAATAGAAAAATTGGCAAAAAAAAAAAAAAAGAGAAGTCAGTTATCATCTAGTATCTCTTCAAACACACTATTCGTCTAACCCATGAAAATCTTCTTCATTACATTTTACAATCTTCAGTCACTTGGAAGACTTCTATATTTGGTACATAAGTTCAACATACACATATGATTGGTTGACAGTTGTTGCCGGGTAAAACACATCACAGACATGCGTCAATCACTCCACGTGAGATAATTCTGAGAAAACACACATTTGAAAGTTCACCTGAGTTTAACCAATGCATTGGACATCTGTCAATCACACCTTGGTTTCACATCTGCACAAACAGTTCAGCATACACAGTATAACTTAACCACAAGGAGTTTCAGAAAGTACGCCTGGGTTTAACACCTGCACAATTAGGCTAGCATTTCTTAACCACAGAAAGTCCCTAAGTTCATAATCTGTTTTTTCTGCTCGACTCTCTTTACCACAATAACTTTCCAAAGCTGTAAAATAAGATCTTTTTCGTAGAACCCGACCTTTTCTCCAAGTTCAGCACACACAGGTGTGAGTTCAACTTAACCACACACAACAAAATATAAATCAGAATATAACAACTTAGATTTGCAAAATAAAACACTCATCAAGCAAAACCACTTATAATACTTCATTTATTCTTTCCCTTTTTGGTTCATACATTTTCTCTTTTGTTTTTTATTTTGATATTAATTTAAATTAATTAAAATAATTAAGATAAGCCTTATGATGGTCATCTGACATTTTAGAGCAAGACCACTGTCTTACAAATTAATTTATCATTTGGTCTGTAAGAAGGTAAATGTCTTGAAAAAATGTTTTCAAGGATGTCAAAATGACATTCATAAATGTCTTGTTAAATCTACAGCATAAATATAGTTTGTTTGTTTTTGTCACAGAGAGGAAAGAAACCTGAGAATGATCACATTTAAGAAGCTTGTATTAAACCCAATTATTTTTTTAATTGATTATCAAAATTGTTATTAATTAATTTCATTTTGAATAACAAACTTATTAAAGCTTCTTCTTCTTTTTTTTTTAAAAATGTATTGTAATTCAAGCCTTATTCACACCAGACTGGTCAGTCCCTCCAGGAATTTGTGATGTTGCGATCGCAACTATTAATGCAAATTCAACCAATCACCGGGAATTCTTTGAGGCGCTGCAATTTCGTCCAATCACCGCGAATTTCCTGCAAATTTGACCAATCACCTTAGCGCCCTTTTGCCCACCCCCTCTACGTGACATGTACGTCATCATATTCACTTCCGTGTTGACCGTTGAGAAGATGAAGACATGTGTGACGCAAAACCCTCACATTTACCAACAAATATCACTGCCAAAGTTTGTGCAAGTCCGTTTCCAGATGTGTTACATGAAAGCAGAGATAAAATGATCTGCACTGCCTGTAATATTGTGGTGGAACACAAACAAAAATTGTCGCTCGACAGACACTTTTCAACTGCAAAACATACGAAGAGAACGACTGAAACTGGAAGAGGACAGACGATGTGTGTGCATGTGTGTCTCTCTCTGTGCGCTTTCTTAAACAAATTATTTTACTTACAGATATACTAATTTTTCATCTGTTTTTATTTAACATGTACTTAAGGAACATGTTTGGCAGTGTCACTAATATTGTCATTGTTCTTTGCACTTGTGGCTTTTTGCAAATAAAGCCTATTTTGTTTAAAATCATTGCTTCCTGGTGCCTTTTAAGGCTTAAGACTAAAAAAAAAAAAAGACTGTTCCAGCTAATTTGCAAATGCCCATGTTCCTGCGACTTCAACAAAAGAAGCCTCAAATCATCAAAACTTGCATCGCAATTCTTTTGAAAGCTGCTGCAAAATCAGGCATTTTAGGCCACAGCAATGAAAAAAAAAAAAACAGTGAAATCCTGGAGGGACTGACTAGTATTACCTGTGAACCTCAGATATGTTGTAATAACTTCAGAAGTCATTTATACTTTTTATCCTGTATGAACTGGCCATGTGTGTAATCTGTAAAGTAATAATTCCACAGCAAATTATCAACCCCATTTTAGCAAACACAGAGATCCTGTTATATAGCAAGTGCCAGAAGTTTCAGCCGTGTGGACTCCTCAGTGAATTTAGTTTCCAAGTTTTCCAGTCTACTGTTAGCAGACCTTTGCTGAGGCATAACCAATGCTTTTTGTTTTTTCTGCTTTGATAATAAATCCTTGAGTGAACTCTGTTTTCAACTTCTGCATTTTGGGGCCAGAAACCATCTACGCTGAGTTTAACCCATAACAGTCTCCTTCATTTTGTGGAATATGCAACACTTGTTGATTCCTCTGCACATTTAGGCTATGTCCAGACGACAACTTTCATGGTATTTTTCTTTTGCAGATTCTAAAAGTTTTGCGTCCATACATGTATCATTTCAAGAAAATATCAGTGTCCAGATGGAAACAGGAAAACTGGGTTAAAATTAGGGATGGGAATCGAGAACCTGTTCTTTTTTGAGAACCGGTTCCCAGCAGCTTGGTTCCTTGGAATCGTTTGCCTGCCTGCTTAACGATTCTGCTTATCGATTCTGCCTTCGTTGTGCATGTGTAACGTGGGGGAGGGGGCTGAGAATGGCGGAAGGCAGAACTTCCCTTTTTTTTTTTTAACACAAAAAAGAATTGACAACGCCACCCGGGGAAGAGGCCCCGGGACCTATCTCAATTTACCCAAACGGCCGCGTAGGTGCAGACAAAATAAGTCAGAGGATGTGATTTATCACACACAATAATCTTTATTTTATAATAACACTTTTTTTTTAAAAAAGAAATAGACCTATTTATTTTAACAAAGTTAAAATCCAATTATTAAAACATGACAATCAGAGTAGAATAATTCAATAGACAATACAACATAACAAACAAGGCGACAACAAACCATGCAAGCAAATAAATCACAACAAATATGAAAAACTAAGCAAATAAAGAAACATGCAAAGCAACAACAATAAAATCACACAAAACGATGTAGCAACAAATAACACACGCATGCAAGCGAACTCACCCTACCTGCAAAATAAGTCCAACTATAAAAAAAAAAAGAAAAAGAAAGAAAAGCAGAAAGAATTAATTAACTCTGATGTCATTCCCATATGCGCACGCCGGCTGTAACGCAACGGCGTGCGCGCGCACCTGACGCACGGCTGTGAAGACTGGGGTCCAGAAGATGGTGTGCAATACAGGGACCCCCGTAGGCTCACAGACGGGCAAAACAACGGCACTTCCGAAAAAGGCAGCGGGTATAAACCAGGCCCACGCTGCAGGTCCTGTTGGTGAAAGCACAGGCACGGGCGGACTGCAGGAAGAGGGGGGGGGGAACGCCACGGGGAACCACGGCTAAACCCCCGGCAAAAGCCGGAGAGGGAACCACGGCAACCCAAAGCCGGCTGCACACACACCGGCCGGAGGGCAAACACAGGAGGAGGTGCGTGATAGCCACACGGCAAGCGCTCGAACAGCTCTGGCTGGAGATCAGGCACAGAACCAAGGGAGGAACAAAGCCCCAACAATCACCGGTCTGCAACGTTGCTCCTCTGAAACCCACCTGAGACTAATTCGCTGCGTGGATTACCCACTATGCCTTATAGGCTCTGTCGGTGCCACCCACTAATCACCAAGCAGGTGCGCACCAACATGCCACACATGCACGATGACGTCACACGTACACTGCATTGTTTTGGTCAGAACGTGGCCAACATGGCGTTGAGGCAGAAACGGTCTAAAAAGACGACACCAGGTCCACTTACTTGGAACACTGTCAAAGCTTCCATGTCTTCAAAAGGGTGGAATCCCTCCAATATCCTCAAATATTTGTCCACAGCATGTGAATCATTTACAGGAATGTCACGTATTTGATACTTAGCGGTACTTGTGAATGTAGCGGCAGAGTGAACGCCGGGCCGGTTCCGGTGTGGGCAACAAACGTCGTAACTCCTCAAATACAAGTTTCCAAAGGTAAAAAGGGAAAGGAAATGAGGTGCACAGCAACAGGAGACGAGCCGAGTTGAACCGGTTCTGCGTAGTACAAATGCGGCAATAGAGGAATTAGTAAAGCATCTTCAGTTTCACTTTCACTGCAACCCCCCCACCCCCCGAACCGGGCCGGCATCATCTGCTATTATTATTTTTACATACTGTATATGTTATATTTTCAGTGCAGAGGTGGAAATATAAAAGACAGTTGATGCAAACACACCTGTTTGTACTCTTTTATTCCCTCACCCAATGAGAATCGATAAGAGAATCGATAAGGAATCGGATTGATAAGCAATATCGATAATGGAATCGGAATCGTTAAATCCTTAACGATTCCCATCCCTAGTTAAAATGGTGTAATATGTACAGTATGCTACACCTATACGTGGCGCTGTACACAAACACAGACAGAGCTGCAGGATATACTAAGATCACTGAAGAATGCAGGGTCCGGGTCGCCCTTCTCGCAGGACACTGTGGTGGATTTAAAAGTATCTGATGTATGTATCTGTTTATGCGTTTCCGCTGGTCATTGGGTTGATACAGCGTTACCAGGTTTTGTTGTAGCAGTGCTAATAAACTAGGGTTCTAGGGTTGTGTATGACTCACTTGTATAATTTCTCTGCAATTACACTGAATAATGACCTGCTGTTATTGCATGTACTTAGGCAGCCATAGCTCAGGAGGTAGAGCAGGTTGTCCAATAATGATGATGAAGGGTTGGCGGTTCGAGTCCAGCTCAACTCTACTGTTGTGTCCTTGGGCAAGACACTTGACACACATTGCCTCCACTGGTACTTGCTACTCACACTGGTGTTTGATTATTTGGTGATGGTCGGAGGTGTGTATTGGCAGGTACACCTCCATCAGCCTGTCCCAGGGCAGCTGTGGCTATAAAGCAGGGCAGTGGCGGCTGCTCGTCTTTCAAAGAGGGGAAGCTCATTGTTGGCTTACATAAAAAAAAAAAAAAAAAAAAAAAAAAAAAAAAAAAAAAAAAAAAGTCAAGTTATTTAAACATAAATTTGGCCCTCCGTTCCTTTTTAAGAAAATGGTCAGTGACCTTATTGTACCAAGTAAACAAGAAAATGTTGAAATTATGTTAAATTGAAACAAGGAAGTGCAATGAGTGTGTTTTATTTACAGTGCAAGAAAAGAACAAGTAATTTCGTAGTGGTTTCTCTCTCGATTTCACAGCAGAATGTGCGACGGTATTAAACTGAACTCTGTCAAGTGAAGGAGTAGATCTCAAAATAGCTGTCAGTCAAACGGGATTCAACCTTTCGCCTGATCATCCAATCAGCACGTGGAAGCCTGGCGTCCAGCCCAGCCGAGGTCCGCCCACAGCTCCATTCACCCCCAGAGACGCCAAGTGTCCGGGGGCGGGACAACATCGTGGTATTTATCCAATTACCGTCCAGTTTTGGGGCAATGAAAAAACTGTTCCACTCAGTCCCATTGAAGTGCATGGACGCCAGGCTTCTACGGGCAAATGCACTGAGCAGAGATCGAATGAGAAAACAGCGCAACGGGAATGTATGAGAAGTGAACAACATCGAGTCCGTTGGTTTGTGATAAAGCTGATTCTGAACGAACTCATCTGTGAGATGAACGTGTTCTAACGCATTTGAGTCAACTCAATTCATTTGAGTCAATGAATTGTCAACACAACCGAACATTTTTGACCATTTAATTTTCGTAATTTTAGGGGAAGCCGAGCTTCCCTTGCAGTCTATGAGAAATCGCCTCTGAAGCAGGGGTGTCCAATCCTGGTCCTCGAGAGCTACTGTCCTGCATGTTTTAGATGTATCCCTCTTCCAACACACCTGATTCAAATGAGAAGCCTATCGTCAAGCTCTGCAGAAGCCTGATAATGACTGTCAGGTGTGCTGGAAGAGGGATACATCTAAAACATGCAGGATAGGAGCTCTCGAGGACCAGGATTGGACACCGCTGCTATAAAGCATGTTTTCAGACTGGGTATCCAGATCTGTGTTGTACCTGGATATGTTCACACCTTTCCACAGATGTGTTCACAAGCACATACCGCGGCCTGTTCCCAAGAACGAGTGGGTGTTACAGGGCTGAAACAGTAGGTGGCGGTGTGGAAGGAATTCTGTGGCTATCCAACAAATGCAGAAGTAGGGATGGGAATCAAAAAGAACCGGTTCCCAGTAGTTTGATTCCTTGGAATTGTTTGCCTGCCTGCTTAACGATTCTGCTTATTGATTCTGCCTTCATTGTGCATGCATGATGACGTCACACGCATGCTGCATTGTTTTGCTCAGAACGTAGCCAACATGACATTAAGGATGAAACGCTCCAAAAAGACAACACCAGGACCACTGGGAACACTTGCAAAGCTTCCATTTCTTCAAAGGGGGAAATCCCTCCAATATGCTCAAACATTTGTCCACACAGCATGTGATTCATTTTACAGGAATGTCATATATTTGATACGCTACTTAGCGACGTTTGTGAATCTAGCGGCAGAGCAAACACCAGGACGTCATTCAGGCCTGGTCCAGGTGCAGGCAACAAATGTCCTGCCCCCTCAAATAAAAGTTTCTGGAGGTAGGGGAAAGGAAATGAGGTGTACAACAATGGGAGACATAGAGTAATTAGTAAAGCGTCTTAAGTTTCACTTTCACTGTGCCACCCCACCCCCCCAAACCGGACCCAGCGTCATCTGTCATTATCATTTGTACATACTGTATACTGTATGTTATATTTTCAGTGCAGAGATGGAAATATAAAAGACAGTTAATGCAAACACACACGTTTGTACTCTTTTATTCCCTAACCCAATAAGAATCGATAAGAGAATCGGATCGATACGCAAAATCAATAATGGAATTGGAATTGTTAAATTCTTATCAATTCCCATCCTTACGTGGAAGTGACAAACCCTTACATTATCAACTGAGCGACTGTTCTGCTCACAGACAATACTTTTCTATCTGTTAGTCTGTTTAAGGCAAAGAGAAGAAGAGCGACCCTCGTTCCTGATGTATAACAGAGTGGTTCGGTCGATAAGGCGAGCCCGTTCCTTGCAGATCCGAAGCTTTTTCTGGAGACAACAGGAGCACCGTCTATGGTCTCATGGTGTTTAGATCATTTCTGTTGTCAGAGTGGTAATTTAGGTCACTTCTGGTCGTGAGTATGAATCACTTTCACACAGCAATGTTCCATACTGGAATCCACACAGTCTGTAACCAGGACTACCTTCTCAGCTGGATTTGGGTATGGTATTTGCACATGGAACATTCATTTCATTTGTCATTTTTCATTTTATTTGTTTATCTCGAGCATTTACAGAATACATACATACTACTACTACTACTACTAATAATAATAATAATACATTTTATTTGTATAGCGCTTTTCATGGAGCTCAAAGACACTTTACATGAAGCAGATAAAAACAGAAACCAAATATTTAAAACAGATAAAGGCGGGTGTATGAATATAAAACAGCTAAACATTGAAAGCAATCTTAAATAAGTGAGTTTTTAAAAGGGATTTGAAGGTGTTGAGGTTGTAGCAGTGTTGGATGGTAGGTGAGAGGGAGTTCCAGAGAATACATGCAAATTCAAAATTCCAAAATCATTCATCTACACTTAAAAAGGAGTGGGAGAAGAAAAACTTTTTTTAATTCCACCCCCATTCTTATTAAATAACTTAACATAATAACATTTTAAGTTCTCACTCCTGTCCTTAGACTTCAAGCCAGAACAATGAACAAAATAGGCCTAAACCAAATTAGAATAAACTCATTTGACAGTATTAACATTTATGTAACCAAAATGTGTGTGAAAAATAGAAATAAAATACATTCCTGGTGGCGTTACCATGGGTAACAGTTAACAGACAACTTACGTGATTATAATTACACACCAACAATGGAAAGAAAAACTAACTAAAAGTGGTGGAGAACAGCAATAATTACTTACCAACAATTATCGTTCAAATGGTGCACTTTTAATTGAGATTCTTTTTATTTCATTTATCTTGATGTTTTAAGTTTAAATTCCAGCTCAGTGAAGCACGTTATGTGATGCTCAGTGTACGAAAACTGAACCCATATGCATGACCCAGAGACAGATGTAAAAGTTCACAGTGTTTATTCAAGATCAAGCTCACTGACAGTTCAATAAAAATGATAATGAACAAAATCTTGAGGATAATGGACGCTGGGTTCTTCTCAGGGTTAGTACATCGGACCGGGGACGAGAACCCTCCGTCCGGATCGGTAGTACGCGTCGGAACCCCGACTAGGGAAAAGCAGAGGGAGGTCAGTGGCGGAAACAGGTCATACACGGGTAGGCAGTCAGACAGGCAACAGGACATAGGGATTAGGCTAGCTCACGTACCGTAAAAAATCAGGCGAAGAGGTCAAACACTCGAGGTCAGAATGAGACAGAAGAACCGACCGGGATTAGGCAAACAGGCAAAAACGAAATGGCAAACCGGGTCAAACACAGATAGGCAGGCAGACAGACAGACAGGATCAAAAACGCTGGTAGGTATCTCACAAGGAAAATACGAACTGGCAACAAACAAGGGGAAAGACAGGGCTTAAATACACAAAAGGGAGGGAAGACAATGAGACACAGGTGGAACAAATTAGGGCGGAGTCAGGTAATCACACAGGTGGACACAATCAGGGAAAGGAAGCAAAGACACCAGACATGACACACCAGGGAAACTTAACAAAATAAAACAGGAAATGACAGACAACATAAAAGACAGACAAAACCAGACCATCGTCTGGTGGCAGGCTTGACACGTTAAGCACCAACACTTTTTCAGTAAGTTACCTTTCTTAGAATTGTGCTTCAAATAAAGAACTTTGTGTTGACCATATTGTTAGTCAGTCATTTATAAGTCAACATTGCCTATATGGACAGCGATTTAAAAAAAAAAAAAAAAAAAAAAATAGGTAATGCGAAATCTCCAAAGCCTCTCAAATTATGAGTACTTTCCCAAATTGTGAAGTGTTTTTTTTGTGTATATTATTTGGTAGTAATTTGTTGAATGCTTTAAATAAGATTATTGATGTTTCATATTTTACAAGCTCATGGATTTTTAATTGTTTTGACTGAATAAACAGATTATGAGTGTGTTCTAGAAATCCAACCTTATGTATGATCTGCACATTTGCTTTCACATTGATAAAAGTAGGTGGACTTTGGGGATCCAGTGAACTCAGGTACCCAGTCTGAAAAGGGCCAAACATAGTCTACCACCACCAGAGTGAGGATGTGAGAGTGAATGAATAATGGATCCATACGTGTTAATAGAAAAGTGCTGTATAAATCACATCTATTGTTATGTAAAATTGTAATTGCATACATTGCTGATAGTAGTAGTAGCGGATTGTAGAGCTGGTAGTTTTATAAGTATGTATGATTTTGTTTGTACTTATTCATAGATAGTATAATGAGGGGGTGGCAAACCAGCTGAGTCGGCCTATTTTACATATATACAGTACAATAGAGATTTTTTTTGTTTGTTTCTGTGGCAGAAAGGGGAGAATAAATACAAAATACATGTTTGCTGAAGTGCTTTTTCTTAACAACAAAACTACACTACAAACAACAAGTTAAGGATATTTTTAATTTTTTGAGCTATTTTTTTTTTCTGTTGGGATTCTTGCACAGCACTTTTTTTTTTTTATAAACATTTATTTATTATTTTTCATTCATACAAAACTTTAAACATCATGAACATCTTGAACATGGCAGAGAAAAAAAAACTATATAAATAAATAAATGAAAATAAATATATATAAATAAAGCAAAATAAATACATAAAATGAAAATAAATAAAATAAATCTCAAAAAGATGTGACAAACATTAATCTGACAGCAATACATAGAAACAGCTGATTAAATAATATAATAAATAAAACTTAGGTATAGAGTTGAAATAATACTATACATGTACATTCCCACATCAAACAAAATGTCCCAGTTTGTTACTTACTCACTACCCCTTTATTATCACCACTCTTAATTAAATCCCAAAACATCTTCCAAATGTTACAGAATTCCGAAGTTCTCTTTTTAACCGTATATGTCAGTTTCTCAAGAGCCAACCTTGAGGTTAAATTATTTAACCAGAAGTCAAAAGAGGGGCGACCAATATTTTTCCAACACAAAGCGATACACCGCTTAGCTTGTAATAAACATAAATCAACCATTTTTCTTTCTTTAGTAGATAAAGAGCAGTTTACAGGATAAATGCCCAGTATACATAATTTAGGACACACAGGTATCGGACCAGATGTAATCTGGGAAACATATTTCAACACAGAATTCCAGAATTTTTGAATCTCATCACGTTTCCACAAACAGTGATATAATGAACCCTGATGATTATTAGACTTGTAACATAATTCTGGCATACAGGGTGGGGAAGCAAAATTTACAATGAACATTTAGTTGTTTTTTCTCAGCAGGCACTATGTCGATTGTTGTGAAACCAAACATATATTGATGTCATAATCATACCTAACACTATTATCCATACCTTTTCAGAAACTTTTGCCCATATGAGTAATCAGGAAAGCAAACGTCAAAGAGTGTGTGATTTGCTCAATGCACTCGTCACACCAAAGGAGATTTCAAAAATAGTTGGAGTGTCCATAAAGACTGTTTATAATGGAAAGAAGAGAATGACTATGAGCAAAACTATCACGAGAAAGTCTGGAAGATACTATTAAAGAAGAATGGGAGAAGTTGTCACCTGAATATTTGAGGAACACTTGCTCAAGTTTCAGGAAGTGTGTGAAGGCAGTTATTGAGAAAGAAGGAGGACACATAGAATAAAAACATTTTCTATTATATCAATTTTCTTGTGGCAAATAAATTCTCATGACTTTCAATAAACTAATTGGTCATACACTGTCTTTCAATCCCTGTCTCAAAATATTGTAAATTTTGCTTCCCCACCCTGTATTAGGATTGAATTTATTTAATTGTACTGGGGAGACATAAGTTCGCATTACCCAGTTAAATTGTACCAACCTTAAATGGGTATTGATGGTTCTAGTGTGAGTCATTGAACAAATTGTACTCCATTCATTTAATGAGACGTCTGTTCCTAAATCTTTTATCCACTCTTGTCTCTTATTATCAGAATTATCATTATGATTATCTATCAATATGTTATAAAACTGTGATATTAATTTTTTTTATCAAAACAGCTCTTAGTAATGTAAGTTTCTAATGTGGACAACGGAGGTTTTTGCTGCACAGCACTTTTTACTTTTTTTTGTGTGAATTGAATTGAAACACATTTTTAATGACCATATGTAACAGGGTCAATTATTTAGCAGCAATGTGGGTATGTACAGGCTGTCCCATACGAGGGCTGTTCAATAAGTTCATGGCCTCACCCAGAAATACTGGTTGTTATAATACAGGATGTTACATTCTTTCGTGATGGGATAGTGATGCTTGAACATCGATGGACCAAGTGCATTGCTGTAAATGGAGATTATGTTGAAAAATAAAATATAAATTATCAGTCTGTGTTGTTCTGTTCTGGGTGAGGCCATGAACTTATTGAACGGCCCTCGTAAGTCTCCATACATAGGAGACATAATACATTCCATACATATATGGTTCTAACATGTATTTCTTTATATTTCAGATAACCCAAAGAATGCATTTGAATAAAGAGCAACGAATTGAAATCATCCTGATGGCCGGTTCAGCAAGCAGTCGTATGGTTGCAAGCGCATTTAACAGAAAACATGGGACGAGTATCACACACGACACTGTGGCAAAACTTATTGTCAAGTTCAAAAAAACAGGAAGTGTTTTGGATCAATTTGTTCCCGACAAAATGGCAGTCATATAGAGCATATTATATAAAGAAAAATGGTTTATGTCAAGAAACGTTTATTTTTCCTATGTATGGAGACTCATGGGACACCCTGTATATTATATTGTGTATTGTTATAATTACACAAAATCTGTTCATTTTATTTCAATTTCTTTTGGTTGGTACCTGACATTGTGGGCCTCCGGATCAGTGTGTGGAGCTTTTGGTTTTAGTCTGTTCCCCTGCGAACAATTTACGGTGTGACACTGCGCACTATAACCGAAGTTTTCACACCTTTGCCTCTTCCCTTTTGTTCCGGATTTCTGTGGGAGAGGTAAGCAGCCGTGTAGTTCGTAAAAATTTTTGGTTTAACCACTGTTAATTAATTTTTTTTTCATGAACCAACTAGTTTAGGCTGTATTAGGTGCTTATAATGTATTTAAACATATTTCTTTATCATTTGGTTTGTGCAGGAGTGTGTTTTACGTGGGATACTGACCGGAGGTTTTTATGTTTCCTGTCACTTTTGTCAGGTATGTTGTATTTTGTTTTAATGATTTGGTGTAAGCCCTTTTGTTCCGGATTTCTGTGGGAGAGGAGTGTGTTTTATGTGGGATACTGACCGGAGGTTTTTATGTTTTGTGTCACTTGTCAGAACAATAAACGGAGACCGCCTCCAAAGACTCACGTACGGGTCTTGTCATTAAAAGAAAAAGAACACAACGCAGAGTCCGACACCACCGGTTACGCATACATAGTTTTATTTACAAATGGCAAAAATGATTTAAAAAAAACAACAACAAACAAACAAAAAAGAAATATCCTTAACTTTTCATTTGTAGTGTAGATAGTGAACATTTTACATGTGGAGATGATTCAGTGTTTCCACAATATTAGGAAAACCTAATATTAATGTGACTGGATTGTGTAGAGGGAAAAAAAAACAAACTGCTAACAAATCACCAGCACTGTACTGTACATTCATGGCTTGCTTTTATAACCCCGTTCTTCCCACACATGCACGTGAGCGCACATGCACATGCACCGTCCCTCTGGCCGTGCTCTCCATCACTTAGAGTTATTGTAGCTACACGCTGCCTTTCCGGAGCAGCTACAGACTCATCCCTGTAGACCTGTCGTACATGGTTCAGTACCTCATTTTCAATTGTTCTTTAGACCCCCATAAATCACAGTAGAATGTGTTTGTGTGTCTGTGAGTGTGTATGTTGTGATCTCTGCCAGCTGTTCACACATTAGCAGCATGTGCTAGGATAACTTGACCCCTAACCATGCACCTGCCATGTTCTACCTCATTTACACCTTTCAACTGACTGTTAAAGGCTAAATTATGTGAACTTTTAGGGCTTTTGTTTTCGCTTTTATGGTGAATTTCCATTTTCTTAACACCAGTCGCTTTTCCATTGGACTTATGTGCAAAACTTCAACGATATTTACTAAATGTCAGAAAAATAGAAGTGCATAAAGTCGGTTTTTCCATTAAATCAAAAATGCTATGATTTGTTTATTTATTTTCGCGAGATGAAATAAGAAGTCATTCCATAAACGTGCCGACGAACATAAAAATCATATATTACGGATATATTCATTATTATGAAGTCCTCAATGAAAGACAAAAGCTGTCAACATTTTAGCACTGCTTTTCGTCGTATGTTAATCACTTTCATGTTGGCCACCTCTGGCATCGTTCATCCAAATCCTGGGCCTGCTACAGTTAATTTTAGTCCTACTGCTCCTTGTCTGGTGTTTGACAATTTTTGTCAGCATAAATCTCTGGGCTTTTTACGTATCAATATCCGTAGTCTTTTACCTAAACTCGAGTTGCTAAAATCCTGAGTACACACTGCAAATCCTGATGTTTTAGCAGTTTCTGAATCATGGCTTAAGAAAAGCGGTACAGTACTAAATTAAAAAATGATTTGGTTTCCTGGCGTGTCCACACATACAGACACGTTTCTTTTAAAACTCTTCTTCTTCGCTTGTTGTAATGTCTGTCAACATCTTTTTTTTTTTAATTTACGTAATTGTAGTCGCGGAAAAAGGTATTTCCATTGTAGTTTTGCTTGATATACCTTTTTTGCTATGCCAGAAAAACCACCTCTTGCCAGCGCAAAAACTTTTAATCTAAAAACAAGAGTTTTGCCGAAATTTTTTCTTCAAAATTTTTATGCACAAGTCATATTTGTGCAGTTTAAGGGTCAATAGAAAAGTGACTAGTATCTCTCATCTTCCTCTCACTGTCATTTCTGATTTGCCACACTGTTGGCTTATTTTTTTACTCACTTTCATATTGTGTCAGGATTATTTTACCCTTTTTCATGCATGTTACAAACCGGTTTTTGTGTAGTTATCTTCCTCTATAACTTTGTTTTGTTTTTCTTTCCTTTCCACCATATTTGTAAGGTATTATGTTGTCAGGTACCATGTTATCGTTGTTTTCCTTCACTTACAACCATATCCGGTTTAGATCTTTTTAATAAGCCTGACATGATGGATGAGAATATAAAATGCAACCTTCATGTTTCTTTGCAAAATATAAACTGGATTCTGTTCTTGATGCTTCTCCAAACCCTGGTCTATGTAATTGCCAGTCTCTAATCCCCTTTTATACCCCATTAATGCCCCTATTTAAAAGTAATCTTTGCCCTTAGCATGGCTCAGGCTGCTTATGTAGGATAGGTGCTACGAGTCTTACAGCTATGCAAGAAATTTCAATTTTCAATAGTTTGCCTCTGGTCATCCTAAAACGTTTAAACATATTTTCTCTGCCCAGAATTCCCACAGGTCTCCTGACCCAGTGGGATTAGGTTTTCTCCATAAATACAGTTGATTGTTCCTTTTTAATGAGTCTTTTTTTTTTTTTTTTTTTTTTTTTACATCGTGTATTCTCTGGTGTCTTCAATGTTTCAGCCTTTCATAACAACCCAAAGTATGTTAAGTTTGTACTTTCTGTAATGTATAACTTTATTCTTAACAAGCCGTTTACATGGCTAATGAAAATGAATATTCGAGTAATATCAGCATTAACATGCGCTGGTGCATGCTCTGATTAAAAACATGATTTTAACAAAGCTTCTTCCACTGGTTCCACTGCAGTTTTAATAAGCCAGTTGGTGTCGAGGTAAAAGAAAATTATTTCTTTTTGGTCTGTCCTTAAGAATAACTATACTCATTATGTAGTCGAAATGGTCTGTAAATATACTAACTAAACTGACCTTCAAATATCAACTACACTTTGTAGATACTATAATTTCCACTCTTGTGTTCGTCCATTAACTTTAATTTGTGTTGGGACTTGTTTGAAGGTGTTCCACTGGTAGATCTCTGTTCTGAAGTACAAACCTCTGACTTTTCTTAACCATAAACAATCAGCTCTTTAGCATCGTTGGAACATAAATGGGCTATTAGAGAGATTAATTTTTTTTCCATTGATAATGATGGGGAGTAATTATGAGATGAAACATTTGCTTTCCAAGTTTTCATTAAGGACTATTGACTTTTTTATATTTAGCTGATGTATATTATAAAATGAATTCATTTTTAAAAAAGCACTGTGATAGTGTTCACAATAATTCAGATCACTATACTTCCTTACCTGGGGTGGCCGTGGCTCAGAAGGTAGAGCGAGTCATCCAATGGGGTTGGCGGTTTGAATTCCGCTCTGTCCCAGTCATGTTGTGTCCTTGGGCAGGACACTTCACCCACCTTGCCTCCAGTGTCACTCACACTGGTGTATGAATGTTTGGTGGTGGTCGAAGGGGCCGTTTGGTGTGAATTGGCAGCCATACCTCTGTCAGTCTGCCCCAGGGCAATTGTGGCTACAGATGTAGTTTACCACCAGAGTCAGAGCGAATGAATAACACTGGGTTACAAAAAAATATTTTTTGCAAGTTGTCTAGGTTTTTTCAACTGAATTAGGACCATTTTGCACCGCTGAATCCAAAAACGACATCTGTTTTTCTCAATCAGGTCAGGTTTTTTTGCTAATTTGATTTTGAAAAATTTGATCTTCTCACAAAATTGATTACATTTTTGTGACTTTATCTTGGTCACCAAGTTCAATACGAAAATAAGATTGGTAAGCACACTTTATGAAACTTGTGACTTGATTCCTGTTAGGTACAATGGTGTATTCACCGCAGATGTAGCAGAATACGTCAGGCTTATTTTTGCAAGATCTCCTAGTCGAAGCCATTTCATTCACCTGTAATATTAAAAAAAAACATTAATCATAAATTGGCAAAAGTAAAATCTTCAGAACTCATTTATTGCAAGAAATATGAAAGAATTTTGTATCATATAATGTGAAAATGCCCATAAATGTAAGCAAAAATGTTAAAAAGCCAATATGAAGCATAGTTCAGAAAGTTGACCTGATTGAGCAAAATTAATGTGATTTTTGGATTCAGCACACCATCATTATCCTAAATCAGCTCAAAAAACTTCAACAATAAATTTGTTGTTGACCAGTGTAATGTAAAGTGCTTTGGGTGCCTTGAAAAGCGCTACTGAAATTTAATCAGTTATTATTTACACTGTTGAGAGCAGAAAGAATATATCAAGATATCCTTTGCAGAGATAGTATTTTTGAGCCTTAAGCACTTATTTCTGTGCTACTATTTTTGTGAATCTTAATTCGAATGTGTTGACATCTATTCTGGGTCACTGGCAATCTATAAACCCAATTTGGTATAAATTCAACCAATACTTTTGCTGCTAAAGTGTTAACAAACAAAGAAACAAACTGAAGTAAAAATAATACCCCTTGCCTCCCCTTGGGGGATAGGGTAATAATAATAATACATTTTATTTGTAAGTGCCTTTCATGGAACCCAAGGACACTGTACAGCAGAGGATTAAAAAGACAATACATAAAATACAAATAAATAAATACGATAGATAAAAAATACAAAGGAAAAGAAGAGACGAGATGTGGGGCCCCTTCACAGACATTCTGCCCTCTCTGGACTTGGTTAACCATGATGATGTGACAGACTTTGAATTAGCCCTCTGTGGGTTCTTCTTGTACAACTTCCTCATTGATATATCTCTTGTGAGTAGTGCGTTGATTTGTTGTTTACATGCATATGACTGTGTACAGATGAGTTTAAGTATAAATTATGTACATAGACTGTGAATGAAAAGAAATTGAGAGCCATATGAGGGAGGAGGGTGGGGGGTGGGATGGGAAAAGTTCTTGTAATATTGTTATGTTTAGATTTTATTATTTTTTTTTTAATTTTTATTCATTTATCTCTTCTTTTTTCTTCTGATGTATAAAAATCATCCCTGTGTTGTGCATCTGTAAGTTTATACATTTATGTGTGTTCCTTCTGTAAAATGGGCCTTAACTTACTGTAATAAAAACAAATCTTTAAAAAATAAAAAAAAAAGAAGAAGAAGTGAAGAGATGCAGTATAAGGTAAGATGTAAGAGAAATATCTATGGTGGGTGGGCAATTTTGAACAGAGACTTGAGTCTAGGGATGGGAATCGATAAGAATTTAACGATTCCGATTCCATTATCGATTCTCTTATCGATTCTCATTGGGTGAGGGAATAACAGAGTACAAGTGGGTGTGTTTGCATTAACTGTCTTTTATATTTCCATCTCTGCACAGAAAATATAACATATACAGTATGCACAAAGAATAACAACAGATGACGCCGGGGCAGGGGGCAGGGGGCATGCAGTGAAAGTGAAACTACAGACGCTTTACTAATTCCTCTATTGCCACATTTCTACTACGTGGAACTGGTTTGACTCTGACCGTCTCCTGTTATTGTGCACCTCATTTCCTTTCCCCTACCATCAGAAACTTGTATTTGATGGGGTACGACATTTGTTGCCCGCACCGGAACTGGAACTGCGCCCGGATGACAGCCTGGTGTTCACTCTGCCGCCAGATTCACTAGCGCCGCTAAGTAGCGTATCAAATGAATCACATGCTGTGGACAAATGTTTGAGCATGTTGGAGGGATTCCACCCTTTTGAAGAAATGGAAGCTTTGACAGTATTCCAGTGGACCTGGTGTCATCTTTTTAGACCGTTTCTGCCTCAGTGCCATTTTAGCTACGTTCTGGCCAAAACAATGTAATCGCGCATGTGCAACAAAGGCGGAATTGATAAGCAGAATCCTTAAGCAGGCAGGCAAACGATTCCAAGGAATTGAGCTACTGGGATCCGGTTCTCAAAAAGAACCAGTTCTCGATTCTCATCCCTACTTGAGTCTGGTTTTGAATATGGGGAGAGAGTCGACTGTAAGAACTACCGTAGCAATACCTCATGTCATCATTTCACAAAATCCCTCTCAGTGAATATACAGCAACTAAAAACTTTAGCTCTAACATCGCTCTGACTTAAAAAAAAAAGTACATTTTATGTCTTAAACCATGTATGAATTATTCTACTCTGATCACAGTGTACAGAGGCTAAATGTTATCTTTATCTTTAACTTGGCATAGGTTATGACATGGGTGTCAAACTCATTTTAGTTCAGGGGACACATTCAGCTAAATTTGATTTGAAGTGGGCTGAACCAGTAAAATAATAACATAATAATATACATTACAAACAAAAAGTTAAGGATATTTTTAAGTTTGGGGCTATTTTTTTCAGTTGAGACTCTTGCACAGTGCTTTTTACTTTTATGTGTGTCAATTGAATTTAAATACATTTTTTTAATGACCAGACAGTTTTATTTACAAATGGCAAAAATGACCAGAAAAAAAAAAAAGAAATATCCTTAACTTTTTGTTTGTAGTGTAGAAATAATGTCAACTCCAAACTTTTCTCTATGTTTTAGAGTGAAAAAAGTAAAATTAAATTATGAAAATATGTGCATCTATAAACTATCCTTTCAAACAATGTGAATAATATGAACAAACTGGGAAAAAAAAGTGTAATTTTAATGCTAATTTTATGCTTCAGTTTATCATTTACACATGTACATTATAATTTACAGATCACAGTAGGTCTACAAATACACAAAGCATTTAGTAACAGGCAGAATATTGGTAAAATTGTACTTACTTCTCTTAAGACAATTCAGATTGTTGATATTTGTTCAGGTTATTCAGATATTTTTGTTCA
The DNA here is from genome assembly GCF_902148855.1 of Sphaeramia orbicularis. Taxonomy (NCBI): domain Eukaryota; kingdom Metazoa; phylum Chordata; class Actinopteri; order Kurtiformes; family Apogonidae; genus Sphaeramia; species Sphaeramia orbicularis. The sequence goes on along the minus strand of NC_043957.1, from coordinate 49,455,441 downwards.
ATATTATACTTTGTTTTAGTGTAAATACATGAAAACATTTACAAAGAGCAACATTTGGAGTTGTGAGTATTTATAGGTTATCATAACCCACTTGAGACTGAATTGGTCTGAATGTGGAACCTGAACTAAAAGTATTGTTAACATGTTAGTGTAATTTTTACATTTCACAAATTCATCCCAGGGGCCAGACTGGACAGTTGTGGGGGGGGGGTTGGCCGGCCCCCAGGCCACATGTTTGAGACCTGTGGGTTATGAAGACTGACAGGGCAGACAGATTACACCGGCATAATCCCGTGCATGTCTTCATATGGAGGTGTTTTCCATTTGCTCGTGGATTACACAATTCCTGTCAGAGGGACAAAAACCAAACAAAGACAGTGATACATGGTCAGGTGACTCAGACGCAGCTGGTCCTATCTATCTTGAGGTTTGTGAAGGATAATAAGAAGCGAGATTGTTGCCAGCAGGCAGTGTTCCTCAAAAGGAATATACTCACTTTGAGGCAGCAACAATGCACAGTCAGTGCAGAGTGTACTGTATGCTGTGTTCCTGCTGTGGTCTGATGGGAACTAATGCAAATGCTTTTGGCAGCTGTGTTACTGCATTTTGTGTATCTGTAAGCCTAATGACTCAAATCACTAAGGCTTCTCCCACCCAAAGAGAGGATACGGAGCAGAAAAGGGCAATATCAAACGGCTTGTATTGACCAAATCTGCAGGGAAGGTCGCAGACAGGGCAAGCTCGGTGCTGTGGGGCTTTCCTCAGACACAGCCGGCACAAGTGTTTCTAAATATGGCTCCATTTTCAGGCTATAACCCACTGTAAGTGACTGACTGTCAGGAAGAAATCAGCATTTTTAAACAGGCAAACTTTCCATCAATCATTGTCTGTCATGCAAAGAAGCGACGCTGAAGATATCATTTCTCTCACTCACTGTGACACTCTCATTTCTTTTCTTTTCTTTTTTTTAAAGTGTTGTCACTCAAAAGCTTACCAAACTTAACACAAACGCACATGATGATTGAAGATGGGACTAACAGAACAAAGGCCCAAATTTCATCTCAGCAGGTTCAACCATACCTGAATCACAAAATGAAAATGCTGTCTTCCTATTGGCAGAAAACACTGATGAAAACAGCAAATAGAAAAATGATTTAGGGCCCAATATATGTGAGGACCTCAACATTTTTATTATGGCACTATACTTCCCTATTGATTAAATAACATTTATTTGAGCTACAGTGTAACGTGCACTAAATCCTCAAGTGAAATTACTCAGAGCGATGTGTCTGCTGTGATCTAAAATCAATGCTCAAAGGGGAGGGAAAGAACTGCTGAAGTTAATGGTACCGTTTTTTAATTTAAATGATAAATGCTGCAAACACATTGTCTTCATTAAATTCATTTACCGCTTTTTATGACATTCTGCTTTTTTTGAATTATGACAATAGTTTCCGTTTGATGCAACAGACTTGGATACCTAGGTGGGGGGTGCAAAGATGTCAGACGTATTTCCATTCTAAATTGCTTCACACTGGAATCAACAGCCATCTGTGTAGAGAGCATAAAAATGTCTGCCAGGTTTGGGATAAATCTTCAAATGCAAGGAAGGATATTTCCACCCTCTGCTCCCTCCTCTGGGTCATCTGTTATAACCCATAAACAGATGATACTTCAGTGTGTGTGTGTGTGTGTGTGTGTGTGAATGGACATTTGTATGCTTGTGCCAATGCTTATATACAATATTTAACAAGGCTCTTAAATAATTAACACAAGTAAATGGGATACTAATAGCTTGTGCATTTTCCTGGATTTTATCATGACTGGACAACACATGCTGTCATCCTTCCTTTTTATCTTTTTTTTTTTTTTTTTTTTTTACTATAATAGAGAAAATCTGAAATCCTAAAGGCAGCCTTTATTCACATAATGGTCACATTGTTTACCAATACCGCCTTTATTTTTACAATCTGGTCACCTCTCGTTAAATGTTATTTGCAGTCCTCTTGGATAACCCACATCACTACCCACTGTCTCACTGCCCTTCATCTAATAGCTCTGCTCTATGTGATGCTTGAGCTGGGTTTCTTCCGGGACCTCTGGCTATCTATTTATGGCCCCTATCAGCCTCACACATGTGCAAGTGCAATATTGACTTGCCCTGAGTCCTGATAACATCTCCATTTAATCCGCAACCACCTACTTTGTAAAGGGAGTATAGTAAATGAGAGAGATAGAGAGAGAGAGAGAGAGAGAGAGAAGATGCTGACACATCATGCTGTTTTTCATGTTCACTTTAATTTTTCTGTGCCACACTGTTAAACTCAAATCTTGCTGTGACCAGGAACCAAAAAAGAACAAAAAAAAAACAACAGGTTTTTGGAGCAGATGTAGAAGTATGTGGAGCTTGTGGTAGATTTTTTTAATGATTTGCTGATGTGGAACCACATTTCTGTTTACATTTTAATTCCCAAATTATTTTCTGTTTCAGCTTTGCTATGTTGGCGACACGGTGGTGCAGTGGTTAGCACTCGTGCCTCACAGCATGAAGGTCCTGGGTTCGATTCCAGCACCAGTCGACAGGGGGTGGAACCTTTCTGTGTGGAGTTTGCATGTTCTCTCCAGGTACTCCGCCTTCCTCCCACCATCCAAACACATGCACTGATAGGTTAATTGGTTAATCTAAATTGCCCATAGGTGTGAATGTGAGAGTGATTGTTTGTCTCTATATGTTCAGCCCTGTGATGAACTGGAGAAATGTCCAGGGTGTACCCCGCCTTCGCCCGTAAGTAGCTGGGATAGGCTCCACGTGACCCCCATGACCCTAGTGAGAATAAAGCGGGTTCAGAAAATGAATGAACTTTGCTATGTTACACAACAGAAATAAAAATAGGACCAGTGGCCCTGTATCTCACCAGCATGTTCTGTCAAGAATCAATAACAACTTGAAAACTGTGAGGTTGTCAGGTTCTGCTGTTATGGTAGTCCTGTGATCTCGATTCAGAAGATTGATCTCCCAGTGGAAGTAGGTGGTTTCACTGGAGAATAACACAAGAAATTAGTCCATATATGTCTTCCTATCAGTGCTCAATAGTATCTACATTGACATCTGTTACCATTTCCACGTTATAAACCATCCAAATATGTACCATTATAAGTAAAGGCAAAATTTTAATAATTTAAAAATTAATTAAAAATCTAAATTTCTCAAAAGTGAACAAACATTGTAGACATTGTCCCAAGGAAGCTACAAATAAAATTTGAAATAAATCCAACCAGTAGTTTTGGTGAAGAAGACTGTTGAAATGGAGAGATTGGTGACCTTGAGTTTGACCCTTCAAGGTCACTCAAGGTCAAAGGTCATAGACCCAAATGAATGTCCATATATGACTTCATATCAGTGCTCAATTGTAACTATGTTGATATATGTAACCATTTCCATGTGATAAACCATCACAATACGGTCCATTATAAGAAAAGGCAAATATTTGATATTTCAAAAATTCATCAAAAATAAAAAAAAATCAAAATATCTCAAAACTGTGAACACACTTTATAGACACTGTCCAAAGGAAGTTCCATATATAATTTGAAATTAATACAACCTCTACTTTTGTCAGAGATGTTTGAAGAAATTGCTAGTGAATATGACAAACACGATGAAGATGAAGATGACTCCCGACACAGTGCCTTCACAATAGCTCATGGCCGATTCGCCAGTGAGCCAAAAACACTCTCTGTTTTGCTTTTGTGATTTGGTAATGTTTGTCATTTTAATTTGGGATGAAATGGAAATCAGCTTGTTCTGCTCACTCCAGTTCTGATGTCAGCTTTCACCAGATGTTTTGTCTAATTGTTGGGCTGTGGGGTCTTTTTTCATGCTGATGTAGCTGATGTAGGTGAGAATATGCATGTCTACAATGTCAGGTTTGACCACGTTTTCTATGTGTTCTAAAAGTGATTTTTTTCCCCATTTCTAACAGACTTCTGGAATTTAGCTACTCTTTAAACTCAATACATTCATTTCCTTTAGAGTTCATACATTTTCACTCATGCATTTGAGCACGTGAACAAATATGGTCTGTGCACTGGCTGTTACTATAGCCATGGCAAGGGAAAGACAGATATAGGCTTTCCTTTTTTTTTTTCTTTCTTTTTTTCATACCGTGACACAGTATGTAATTTTTTCCTCTGCGGGGTCCAAATTAAAACAATAGCTGAAGAAGTAGTTTGATAATGTTGTGGAGCAGCATGGAAGCGCGGAGGTGTTTTTTTTTTTTTTTTGTCTTTTGACTCACAGAGACACTGCATAGTTCCATTAATTTAATTGAATTCTAATGAAACAGCTACAAGAAATATTAGAGAGAATGCGATACCACTGATAGTCCTTTCAGACAGACATGGTTCTGGCTCCATTCTGGAGTCTCAGAACCTTGGTGCCGTCTGGTGAATCAGCCTGTGTTCGCACCAGTTTACGCAGAACCAAAGTCGGAGGATGTTACTCCGCGTTCCTCCATGTTCTTCCCCTACTTCCCACTCGTCTTTACAACCTAGAATATGACACGCCCACTGATGATGTCATCGTTCATGAGGAAGAACCGTTTTTTTTTTTTTTTGGTTCTAGCTTAGAACCAACTGCAGGTTTTCCAGTAAAACCTTCCACCAGAGCTTATGGCTGACTCGTGTTGCAAAAAGTGTGTCCTCCACAAAAGTTCATCTTCTCACATTTATTGAATAAAAATACGACAAAAAGAAATGCATACGTTATTCTGTCCAAGCATGGCGAAAATACATACGAACTTCCACAACAATCAGAACACGGTCCGAACACGGTCAGAAAAACCGTCAGCTCCCCTCGGCCCTAATGCCGTATTACCCTCCAGGCCTGTCGCACCCTCCAAGCTCCACGCAACTTCTTAAAGCCACAGGCTCTCACATCCATCCTTAGTAACTTACCCGCACATTGACACACAACAACCAAAACACCATGACTGTGCAAATATTCATAATGCAAATATTAAAATAAAATCATTCAACACCCTTTTAACTGCAATTAAATTATAAAACTACTAATCAGTAATTAATAACAGAACCGAAATTGGCATATGGCACTTATACCAACTTTTCAGTGTTCCACCAACCAATTTTTTTTCCAGTGTGAACACCTCTAGCTGGTTCAAAATCAGGTTCAGGATCCGGACATGGGACGGAGCCCTGTGAAAGGTGACTAAATGAAGTGGCTTACAATGAGTAACATTACAGATTTCTCAAGATTTTTCAACCAAATATTGAATTCTTTGATAATTCACTGCTGAGATATTGCAAATTACATTTTCACATTCTTCAGGTTTTTACATCACATCTGTAACACACACACTTTGTACACAGATTATATTGACATTTTATTTGTTAACCCTTTTCAGCAGTTTCCAGTATTTTGGTGTTGTGTCCCTAAATCACAGCAGATTTCTACTGTGGTGTCCACTGCTTCTAACAGGCTCAGCCAAAGAATGGTGATATTTACCTCCGCCAAGGAGGTTATGTTTTTGCCAGGGTTTGTTTGTCTGTTTGTTTGTTTGTTTGTTTGTCTGTCTGTCCATTAGTGTGCAACATAACTCAAAAAGTTATGGACAGATTTGGATGAAATTTCCAGGGTTTGTTGGAACTGGGATAAGGAAGAAATGATTAAATTTTGGTGGTGATTGGGGGTGGGGGGGGGCCACGGAGGGGGCCACTGATCGTTAGTGTGCAACATAACTCAAAAAGTTATGGACAGATTTGGATGAAATTTTCAGGGTTTGTTGGAAATGGGATAAGGAAGAAATGATAAAATTTTGGTGGTGATCGGGGGTGGGGGGCCCCCGGGGGGGGCCACTGATCAGCCTTGGCGGAGGTCTGCGCTCTCCGAGTGCTTCTAGTTTATTCTTTATTTGAAGCACCGCCTGATCACAATCAAGGTGTACAAGTATATTTGCATCAGTTATTAATCAGTATTGCAAAAAGATCCCCCCAAAACCATTCCCAAAATGTTTCTTTGGCCATCTTATTACTAGATCTTGCAATCCTCCAAATTTGAAGAAAATAAGATAAAAACTGATAAAATGGCGATCCAATGAGCGTGAAAACGTGCACAATTTTGTTGTTATAAGAGAGCGAAATTATTGTACATAATGTTTTGTAACACCATAAATAATTACTACTCCACTCCTGTGTCTTCTTTTTATTACAAAATACACACATCACATTGCTTTTCATTTCTTGATCATTTTTGTTGAACAGCTGTTTGATTATCAATTGTTATTTTCAGTATTAAGACAATCAACCATTTTGTTATGAACACCCTTCTTTTACAGCCCTTTAATTGTAATAATAGAATGGGAACTTGTTATTTAAGTAGTATTATGACTAAATATGCACAACTAGACAGATTTTGGTATGCTCCCTGGCTGTAGAAAATTTGGTAACAATGTGGCGAACAGATGTTTACGTCGAACCGCATGTTTTCAATGGTGCATTGTTCACCAAAATTCATGTAGTGTCCGTACACCAATATACTTCCATCAATAACATGGCGTATATGCCTTATATATATATTGTTATAACTTGTTCACAAATGTTTATTTCCTCCTGTACCAGGAAGACTTAGTTACAGATCTAACACAGATGTGACCATGTGGTAAGCCAGATTTCCATTCCAATCTTGTAGAGTCCGTACACCATATGGGTCTAATTTTATTGTTTCTGTCAATATATGGAATTTTTCAGCATGCATGCTTTGGACACGACATCTATGCAATAAACAATGCATGATTATCCTGAGTGCTGAAACATTTGTATATCTTTGTAGGCATTAAATATGGAGGCTATTAGGCTGGAGTGTCTGTACACCCAATAATTTCTGATTTGACAGGGGCAAGCCTGGGAAATTTTTAGTAGACACCATAATACAAAAATATTTTGGACTTTAAAAGGGAAATATCAGACAAATAAAATGGCCTGTCTGATTTTTTTGATAGAGCATTATTATTATTTATCTATATGTGCACCCTTTCTGGTACCTTTGATTGTGATCAGGCCGAGCAGAAACATTACTCAGTCATTCACAACCAAACAAGAAAGACTACAATAAAGTGTGAAAAAATATAGGTCCTGTCATTGAAATATTTTATCCCATGACCTATTTCAGCAGTATAATTCTTTCTGTTTGGGGATCATTATAATAAAAATGAACCAATGCGTAATATGACTATTGACTCTGGATTTTACAGACTGTGGTTTTTGGCTGGTATCACCCTGAGTCATAGAAATGAACAATGAACTGACAACACACGTTTCCCTGTAAAGACAAACACTATAACAAGTGCTGATGATTGCAATGTTTTTCAGTCTGATGCATGCAGATTACGGTCATGTGCTGCTCTGGTATTTGCACTGACCTTGTACCTTTCCTTCATTTGAATATAAATCCTGAAACTGTTATTATACGTACAATGCAGATACAACAAACTCCGCTCCTGGCTATAAAGAAAAACAGGAAAGGCTGAAGACCTCTTTCCTATGCAGCCTTCTGTGGAAGTTTTATGAATAATGTAGTGTGTATGAGGATGGGGAGGTGGGGGGAGGATGCCAGTTTGAGCTTTAAACTTAAGTATTTGACATCTGAGTGAACATGGACTGACTGTAGATCTCTGCTTAGACAAACGCATCCTTCACTCGACTGTGCTTGTCACCTGGCATGGAGCCATAAATTCCTCAGTAGGAACAGAAAAAAATATTTTTACACAGTATCTACCTTGAATATATTATTGTGTTTGCATTTTATTGCCGAATTAGCTTGTATGTGAATTTGATCCAAAAAAATTACCTTAACCCAGGGGTGTCAAACTCATTTTAGTTCAGGGGCCACATTCAGCCCAATTTGATCTCAAGTGGGCTGAACCAGTAAAATAATAACAGTGAAAAAAGTAAAATTATATTATGATCAGGTGTACATCTATAAAGTTTCCTCAAAAATCTGAATAACATGAACAATTTGAATTGTCTTAAGAAAAACAAGTGCAATTTTAACAATGTTCTGCCTCGGTTTATCAGTTTATAATTTACACATGTGCGTTACAATCGCACAAAACATTTAGTAACAGGTAGAATATTGGTAAAATTGCATTAACTTTACTTACAACATTTCCATTTATTCATATTTGTTCAGGTTATTCACTTTTTTTGTTTATAAAAGTATAGTTTGGTAATGTAAACATTTTCATGTAATTTTACTTTTTTACACCAAAAAAACAAAGAAAAAATTTGGGGTTGTCATTATTTATAGGTTATTATGATAAAATTTTACTGGCCTGACCCACTTGAAATCTAATCGGACTGTATGTGTCTGTATGTGGAACCTGAATTAAAATGATTTTGACACCTTTGATTGTTAATATCTAAAGTGTAATTTTTGCATTTCACAAATTCATCCCGCGGGCCGGATTGGACCCTTTGGCGGGCCGGATTTGGCCCCCGGGCCATATGTTTGACGCCTGTGCCTTAACCCTTTCATGCGTGAATTATAAGAGCCTTAATCCAGATTTTTTTTCCTGAATGTTTTTATTCCTCTAGGCCTTAAAAAAAACAATGCGATTGAAATTGTTTTTATGAACCCATTTTTCACAGAGTGGCAAAAATGTCCACTCAGCTGGACACCATGCATTAAATTTTTGAAGCAAAGAAATTTATTACTGATAAACTGTGTGAAAACTATGAAATGAAAACATTTTTAACGCAGATAATCTGATGTTTTCTCACATTTTAACATACACTAATAATAGTCATTACTCACTTCATGGAGATATTATGCAAAAAAAAACCAAAAAAAAACCCCAAAAACTGTTATTTACAGTTTAATAACAATAACAAGCAATTGATTTACACTCAAACATGTTAGTGCAGATCAAGTTTATCAAGAACAGTAAAGTTAGAATAACAGTATGAATTGCAGTGTATGGGATGGTGCATGCACTGCAAAAATCTAAATCTTACCAAGTGTATTTTTCTCATTTCTAGTCCAAATATCTCATCACACTTAAAATAAGACACAATCACCTTAAGAGTAAAATTTTTTTTTTTTTTTTTTTGTGCTTAATTCAAGCAAAAAAAAAAATCTGCCAATGGAACAAATGAAAATGATTTCGGTAAAATTTCTGGAAATCAGATTTTCCAGATCTACTGTCTAAAAATCAGTACTTATATCTCACTGAAAAGTTACTCGTTAGGTGATTATGTCTTATTTTAAGTGTGATGAGATATTTGGACTAGAAATGAGAAAAATACACTTGGTAAGATTTAGATTTTTGCAGTGTGAGCGTCCACTGTGTTCGCTGATATGGAACTAAAACAACAAAATCCATGATTATACAAGAGAACAGCTGTCCACTGTAGTGACCACTATGCATGAAAGGGTTAACATCAGTTTTGATTAACTCTTTCAATGCCATGGGCCGATTAAATCGGCTTTACGAATACAACCTTTAAAGTGCCACGGGCCAATCAGATCGGCTTTGGAGAACACGCCATATTTGTGTACAAACAAACCATCCACCCCCATTTCTTTCTCACATCTCGATGATGTTCTTTCTGTGTCCCCCTTTTGAGACCAAGCAGACGGGAATTTGAGGTCACGCGGCCGAATAATATTTTTATATCTTTTTAATGTTTCTTATTCTCCGGTGTTTCATCAGAGGGAGCCCTCCATGCCGGGGGGCGGCTGTGGACTCCGGGGGCTGTGGCGCCTTCTCTCACTGGGGTCCGCTCCTTTCTGGTGGGTGGGGGTCCCAGTAGGCCCGCTCCCACTAGTTGGGATGCGGGGCTGTGTTGCTGGTGCCTGGTCGCTGGGGTCGGCGGCTGCCTCCTGGTGCGGATGGCTCCCTGAGACAGCGCCTCCTAAATTGATGTTTTACTTTTACTTGTACATTTTTGTTCTGGTCTACCCGTGCTCAGTCAGTCTTCTTAAGTATGTGTGAGCTTGTGGGTTTGCATGTATGTGTATGTGTGTGTGTGTGTGTGTGTGTGTGTGTGTATGTGTGTGTGTGCGGGTGAGTGGGTGGGTGTGGGTGGGGGTAGGTACTGATTTTTAAACTGATATGTAAAGCACTTTGTGCTACAGTTTTTAATGTATGAAAAGTGCTATATAAATAAAGATTATTATTATTATTATTGTAAAATTATGCAAATTACGATCAATAATGAATCGGCTGCGTCCGGTGCGTTTTGAATCTAATCAGCAATCGGTCGGATGTTACCGAGCGGTTTCCTGCAGGATTCTTCAAATATTATAAAAACGACGCGAAATATTGAAAAACGGCCAAATTCTGTGGCACTTTTAAGGCTTATTAGCCCCTTAACTGTCTGGCACCGAAAGAGTTAAAGACATTGTATAGAGTCACCAGTGTAATCAACCTGTAAAATGAATAATTAAGTGTAAATTATTTATACAGGGTGGGGAAGCAAAATTTACAATATTTTGAGGCAGGGATTGAAAGACAGTGTATGACCAATTAGTTTATTGAAAGTCATGAGAATTTATTTGCCACAAGAAAATGTACATAATAGAAAATGTTTTTATTCTATGTGTCCTCCTTCTTTCTCAATAACTGCCTTCGCACGCCTCCTGAAACTTGTGCAAGTGTTCCTCAAATATTCGGGTGACAACTTCTCCCATTCTTCTTTAATAGTATCTTTAAGAAAGTCGACATTGCTGTGTGATGTTCTATTGGTAGCATGTTCTAAAACACCCTAAATAGCATAATCCAGAGGGTTTAGATCTGGGCTAGAAGGCGGCCATAAACATGATTCCCAAAAACTGCTAAAGTTGGATTTGCAGAAATCTTGTATTTTCTAGCTGTGTGGGCTGGAGCACCATCCTGTGTCCATACATAATTTCCATCTGGGTAGTTTGCTTTAAGCCATGGCAATACCTGGTATCTGGATGGATTTGGTTGGATCCTCTAGGATTTTGGATTTGAGAGCTTTAATAAAAGCTTTGGTACGTTTTTTGTTGCTTCCTCCACTTCCAGACTTTCTCGTAATAGTTTTGCTCATAGTCGTTCTCTTCTTTACATAATAAACAGTCTTTATGGACACTCCAACTATTTTAAAAATCTCCTTTGGTGTGACGAGTGCATTCGGCAAATCACACACTCTTTGACGTTTGCTTTCCTGATTACTCATATGGGCAAAAGTTTCTGAAAAGGTATGGATAATAGTGTTAGGTATGATTATGACATCAATATATGTTTGGTTTCAAAACAATTGACGTAGTGCCTGCTGAGAAAAAACAACTAAATGTTCATTGTAAATTTTGCTTCCCCACCCTGTAGAGTTTAATGTCTGTTCACATTGACACATTAACTGATGAAGATCAACTTAAATCCACATCTTTCTCACATCATGCATAAGACAAGAAAAAAAAAAGGTTAGAATGATAAAAGGTGAAAAGAAATGAAATCAGGTGAAAAACAAGCCCCAAGGTGCATATAGTCCTTTAAGGAATAACATGTAACTATGATACGATACTGATATGACACACTGTCTCCATGACTTGTGAACACACACAGCAGAGAAGATTGTCCTTTCATGGATCAAGGGATTGAATGAGGATTCTCCTGACCCTCTTCCCATGTGCTGTCATGCGGACTCCTCAGACTGCTGCTGGTGTGTCTGGCTGGTTGTCCCTGTCATGTTGAATTGCCTCTGTAACACTGTTATTGTCTCCTGTGTCTTTAGAAGCCGCACATTAATGGTGTAGCTCAAAACATGCATAAATGACAAAGGGAAGGTCATTTAAATTAACGTCCATTGCACTTCTCAGTGTTCCAAACCAGACTTTTTTTTCTATCACCCTCCATGCTCTGCACAAAGATAGTCCAAATTAAGGTTGCATGATATTGAAAAAAAAAATGATATTGCAATTTTTTTTAACCCTGCATAATATTGCAATATGAAACAAACACTCAGGAGGATATAATAGCTGTGTGGGGCTGATGTAAATGGTCAAAGTAATTATGCTGCGTTCCAGGCTGTTTTTTGAGCCCGTAAGTTACGACTTCAAACCACGACTCAAGATTTTGTAACGTTCCAGGCAAGTCGCGCCAAACTGCCTAAGTGCAAGGAATTGTGGTAGCTAGATGTAAACAAACCAGCATGGTGGACTGTACGTTATGCTCATTTACAATCATTTCTATCACTAAAGGTGTTTATTCTTTGAGGCAAACAGAGGAGGAAAAACGACGCATAAGGCAAGAGACGCTGTTCTATCTTTTATGTTATGTTATTTGTATATTTGGATACGTATTTGGTATTAATTACCTCTGCTAGGAGGTAATTGTGATCGCTTTGCTTTGTGTGTTTGTGTGCGTGCATGTTTGTTTGTTAGCAAGATAACTCAAAAAGTTATGGACGGATTTTGTTTGAAGTATTCTATTGAAGGATTCTGTTGGGTTTTGTTTGAAGGATTCTGTTTGAAGGATTCTATTGGGTTTCTGTAAATTGGCTTAGACCAGGGGTGTCAAACTCATTTTAGTTCAGGGGCCACATTCAGCCCAATTCGATCTCAAGTTGGCCAAACCATTAAAATTATAGCTTCAAAACCTATAAATAATGACATCTCTTCATTTTAGTGCAATAAAAAACATTACATTGCGAAAATATTTACATTTACATACTATCGGTTCACAAAAAGATGTGAATTACCAGAAAAAAATGTAATTTCTTAAGAAAAATAAGCAAAATTTTAACAATATTATGCCTCAATTTATCAGTTGTACATGTGCATTTACACACAATGTTGCACAAACATAATATTGTGGAAATTTTGAAGTTTGGAATGTGTAACTAAAATAAGAATGTCTTCAATATTATGTGTCAACTCATTAACACAACTTACTAATCAGATCTACAAATCCACAAAACATTTAATAACAGACAGAATATTGTTATAAATTGTACTTAATTTTTAGGTTGTTCAAATTTTATTGTAAGGGTTATTAGACTGTTATTTTACATCAGATCACATTGGGCTCAAACCAGTTCAACACCTTTGACTGTTAATATCTTAGTGCAATTTTTGCACTCCATAAAATCATGCCGCGGGCAGATTGGAACCTTTGGCGGGCCAGATTTGGCCTCCAGGCCGCATGTTTGACACTTGTGGCTTAGAGT